>NC_012871.2:49255066-49283656 GCF_000003195.3 Sorghum bicolor
CAGGGACCGCATTCACCCACTCACTAATTGTTATATGAATAGATTTGTCTTTAAAAATACTTTCATAAAAGTATATGTATATCATTTTTTCCTAAATATTTTTATAAAAATAAGAGTTCAAAGTTGTATTTTGGAGACCATGTCGCTGTCTTAAAAACGATTTCTAAATACTATACAGAGGGAGTATGTTGTATGACATATTGGCTACCTAACGATCACAAAGGAACCTTGAATTTGATCTTGTATGTGGAAGAGGGTGCATCAATCTATATGGCGGCATAGGTGTATGACCATGGAGACAAATCATTCACAGGACATGGATGAAAACTACAAAACTACATCACCAGTGTACAATTTGTTGATGCAGCATGATGTAATCTGCTGTGCTAACTGCTAACTCGGCCTTTATTACACTCAAGCATATGAGATAATTGTTCTAAATCAGGAATCAGTATTTTGTCACCACTGGCTGTGCTAAGAATATCTTAGCATATGATGCCCTGAGGAACCAGGGCTTTGGACATCTGTGCTAGTATCCTCTTTTTTTTTTTCTGGTGCCAAACCCATCATTCTGCAAATTTCTCAATGTTTACAATTTATATTAAGGTAAGTGTAATGAACACCACATTTATCGTGTCTTGTTTGGTCTGTTAAATTATTTAGGTGGGATTTGTTAAATATCTGAGATGGCAGAATGTCAGATACAAGACTGGAAGCACCAGCACCCTTCAGCTCCAGACTCAGTTAGTAGACATGAAGCATCGATACCAAGAACAAGGCAAAGGTAAAACTGATGACAACATATCATTTCTTTTTCTAGTATTTTGAGCTATGGAAACTTCTGTTGCATTACCCCAAGGACATTAGAATCCCGAATTGTGATTTGATCCCTATGATTTTTCCCGTGGAGATAAATTGAGTGAGGTTCTGTTTGTAAAAGCACCAATGAACTATATTTGTTACCAAACAATTTCCTTTTAACTGTTGATGCCAACAATCATCTGCTTAGTGCGACTCATTTCCCCTATCTCATTACCAGAAACATTTTTGGTCTATTAGCTCAGCGGGAGCTCTCACCTCGAACAAAAAACCAAGCGAAAAATCTTTGGACCAAACCTCCAAGACGTGATGCTTGTCCTGTTGAATTAAAATTTTGGGGCACTGATGCTCGGCATGATCTCCTTTCTTGGTAAGTGATCCTTTTTCTTACCAAAACAAGTTGCATATTTATGAGTTGTTTTTATAAAGGCTTAAACTGTTTTCTTTACTTCTAATCGATTTTGTCATCCTTTTTTGACCCTCTTTTCACAGGGCTGAATCAGAGTTCTTGCGTTGGTGGATTCCCAAATATTGCCCTCTTCTGCCTTCTTCGAAGGCAACTATCGCAGCTGCATTTAGTCCAGATGGGAGAGTACTTGCATCCACACAGTAGGTTAATTAACTTGCTGAATGTATGATCTATAAATACCAAAGAACATATAGACTAACTTCGCTTTATTCCCAGCGGTGACCATACTGTCAAAATAATTGATTGCCAAACTGGGAAATGCTTGAATGTACTGTTTGGACATCAGCGCACTCCATGGGTGGTACGTGATGTAATTCTTATTGTATTTTGTTTCCTTATGTGCTTAAACCACTTCTAAATAGATACTCAAATAGTAATTTGTTTGTAATGTGTTTTAGTGACCAACAGTTTAAACAATACTAAGTTACAGTTGTAAAAAAAACAGTTTAAACAATACTAGTTTGTCCTCTATGTTTTTATGCTGCATATTTTCTAAATTTATATTTTTAAAACAGGCGTAAGTGTCTCAGATTTGATGTATATGTTAAGGGAAACAATACATCTTGACAAACAATGACCAATAGATATAAAAAATGTGCAAGGGGCCTTTGAGGTCGTCGTCTTCCTCCAAAAACACACTGCTTGTTGGAAATTGAAACACGCACCGTTTGCTGGAGATTGAAAAATACACTGCATATTTTCCATTTCACAACAAACTTACTACTTCAGGGAAGCATTATAAAGAGAAACTAGAGATTTGTTTCTCAATTTGAAAAGTATCATTTGTCACAGACCAATATCATTCTGAGTATGTATGTATTAAAGTGGTTTTCTGTTGCAGGTTAGATTCCATCCTCAGCGTTCAGATATTCTTGCTAGTGGAAGTTTGGATTGTGAAGTTCGTCTCTGGGATGCTAAAACATCTCGCTGCACTGCAGTACTAGCCTTCTGTAATCATTCTTGACAAGCCAATTGCCATAGTAACTTTTTCCCTATTTATGGGTATTTCTAAAGTAACACGCTCTAATTTTTATTAACATTTGTTTCACAGATAGGCCAATTGCATCAATTGCATTTCATGCAACAGGGGAGCTTCTGGCAGTTGCATCAGGTCACAAAGTGAGAACTGTGTTGAATTTACTATAGTATCTATATTTACTTGTTTCGCCATTAATTGTTAAAATGATATATACTAATGTACAAACTATAAACACATTTTTCAGTTGTTTATATGGGACTGTAATAACCGACGTGAAACTTTGGAACCTCCAATCATACTAAAAACCCGTCGTTCACTGAGAGCTGTGCAGTTTCACCCCCATGGCGCGCCATATCTACTTACAGCAGAGGTCAATTTTTGTGTCCGCTACATCCACACTTTTCATAGTCTAAATGGTTGTGATGAAACTCATGGGTAGGTCCATTTACAGGTTCACAACCTTGATTCTGAAGATTCAACGATGACCCCTGCACTTCTGAGCAATTATTCCTTCAGAGACACACCTCTCCTTGGTGGTTCTGGGGTAGATAACTTGATTAGTGAACTATCGTACATGCATAATTTTGAGCAGGTTGGTGCTTCATCATCAGTTCCAGTCACTACTAGCAGTTTCGATGGGTCAAGGCTACATGATACCTCAGGCCATCATCTGACGACCTCTGTACCTGGTATTGGGAGTTCCCTTCTGGGTACTCATACTGCTGAAGCTGAAGCTCCTGCTATCTCATTAAGTGTTGGGGCAGAACAAACTACATCTCTGCTTGGTGGTGGCACCGAATTACCTTGTACGGTGAAGCTAAGAATATGGCGTCACAACATGAAGAATCCATTTATCGCATTAGGGCCTGAGGCATGCCTGTTGACAATTCCTCATGCTGTACTTTGCAGGTGCCAAATGTTCCTTCTTTCCCCCCTAAATGTTCTTGTGCATCATCACCACTAACTAGATCTTTTGATGTCCCTTCTTAATGTATAACGTATTTGATGCACTAGACACAAAGGCTGATTCTTTACTCTTTTTTCATGCTAATTCTGAACTGCTACATACTGTTGTTGGCAATCAACTTCTATATGTTTGGTTACACCAGAAAACAGTAACAGCTACAATTTGTATCATTTGGCTGTGTTGGTAATATTGTGTAGCACTTATATCATCTTTGCTAGATTTCTATTGCAGCTGAAGTTTGAGACTTATTTACTTACTTGAAGTTTCTGTTAAATTTTCTGCAGCGAAATGGGTACCCATTTTTCCCCTTGTGGGCGATTTTTTGTTGCTTGTGTTGCATGTGTGCTGCCACAGAGAGATGGTGACCATGGAACTCAATTGCATGAACATTATGATTCTGCTGGGGCTGGAACATCACCAACTCGCCACACCCTTCCGTCTCGTCAAATTATATATGAGCTTCGGGTTTATTCTCTTGAAGACGCAACGTTAGTTTGCTTGCTGTTTTTTCCCCCATCAGATAACCTTTATCTAGCTTTCATTGCAAATGGACCAATAATAAATATTTTGTTACACCCATATAGATTTGGAACAGTTCTTGCATCTAGAGCAATAAAGGCTGCTCACTGCTTAACTTCCATCCAGGTTATTTTCCTTGAACCTTTGTTTTTCGGGGTTGTGTTATTGTTTTATTTACGAGGTGTGCTTGTTTGAAGAGGCAAGGCAAATGTGTTCCTATTGATTCCTTTCTAGGGCAATGTAGGCAGCTCACCGGCAAACTGCACTTTTGTCCAGTTTAAATTTGCTATCATTTATTTTTTAGGTTGTTTATTTTACTTATCTACCATTTGTTTTTTATAGGCAGCAAACTGCATATTTGTCCAGTTTGCCATGTATTTTTTTAGCAACAAATATTGAGTTCTCATCTCTTCTTTTCTGAGAGCAACTAAATCGTGTTGGGTGATTATATATCAATTATGTGGACTCAGTGAATCAATCTGTAACTGATACCGTTAGCGTTGGAGCAATGCAGTATAGATTTTATATGTTATACAAATCTGCAGTTCTGATTATTTAATTTGGATGTACGTGAGTGAATATTGTTTTTTTTCCTGTGTTGTAATATTTTTCATACACTGCAGTTTTCACCCACATCAGAACACATACTATTGGCATATGGTCGGCAACATAGTTCACTGTTGAGGACCATTTTCATCAGTGGGGAGACCAGAGTTCCTATGTACACAGTCTTGGAGGTATATATGGTTAACTTCCTCTAAACCATATGTTGCTTACTAACTATTACTGCTGTTCCAAATTATATGTCATTTTATCTTTGTCCTAAGTCTAAATTTGAACATTTTTTTTAGAAAAATGCACCAACATCTGCAACATCATATTAGTTTTGCATTTATTTGAGCTTGTAAATGTAAATAGATTTTTCTAAAAACTTGGTCAAAGTTAGTGAAGCTTGACTTAGGACGAAGCTAAAGTGACCTATAATTTGGAACAACGGGACTAACCAACAACAGCAGCAAAGCTTTTTTTGTTCCTAGCAAGTTGTGTTAAGCATGTTGATTACTAACTAATAAGTATATGAATTAATAATCTGTTATGGAATATCTGACCAAACTGCTCTCATAGTACCTATTTACGACACTTGAAAATAGATGCACTTTATTCATTGTAATTTACATTTCAGTACAACCTAGTGGTTTGAGAATCTAAGTATTAGTACAACCTAGTAATTTACATTTCAGTACAACCTAGTGGTTGAAAATAGATGCACTTTATTCATTGTAATTTACATTCCAGTACCACCTAGTGGTTTGAGAATCTAAGTATTAGTATCATTGTTGTTCTCCACTACCATAGGTGTATCGAGTTTCAGACATGGAGCTTGTAAGAGTTCTTCCTAGTGCTGGAGAAGAAGTCAATGCTGCATGTTTTCATCCTTCCCCTGGATCAGGTCTTGTTTATGGGACTAAGGTGAGTAGCAAGTTAAGATCAGCTACAAAAATGGAATAAATATATGCTCTGCTGATGCTTCTGGTGTACAACAGCAAGGAAAGGTTAGGTTTCTTCAGCATCATGGTGCAGTATCCACTCGCTGGGGAGAATGTTCATGAGGTATTACTTTCCTACCATTGAAGGTTTATTTGGATTAACTACTCCGCATGGGGACTTGGGGGGATAGTTAGTTTGAGTCCAATGCCCATCAGGACTACTCCCTCTGTCCGTAAAAAAAGAGTCATTCTCGCTTCCCAAAATGTCAACAACTTTTAACATTGACCAATACTAAAATTTATGGAATATAATTAGTACCGTTAGGTAGATCGTTGAATATCCTTTCATTTTTTTAGATAATGGATAAAATATCCGGTTTCATCTATCCGTAGATAGAATCAGACCAATTATTACAACGACCAACTGACACAAGTTCGGCTGTACAAATAACAGCCCCTCATATGACCACTGGAAAAGGGAAATAGTCCTGTCTTTGTGCGAGCCATCCGTTGGAACTATAAAAAGCTAGAGCCAACGTCTCGAGGTGAACTGCTGCGGAGATAAGATGATCTTTGAGATCTTCATGCCGCTGCAAGCTCGCCCATTGGCGTAGCCAGTGAGTTCCTCTGAAGAGTACCTGCAAAAGAGATTTAGGTTTGCATTTATCAAAAACTATTGCATTCCGTGTTAGCCATATAGCCCACAATAAAGCTGATGCTGCTGTTAATAACAATGTATTATATTTTTTATTACTTGATTTCGACCAAGACTCGAACAAGTCTCTGACACTAGTGGGTGGTACAATACCAAAAAGAATATGAATAGAGCGCCACAAGAACTTGGCGTAGAAGCAATCCAAAAAAAGATGTTGAATTGTTTCTGGGAGATGACAGAGACAACAAGACTTGTCTCCATGCCAATTCCTCCTAGCTAAGTTATCTTTAGTTAAAGTTACTCCTCTCTTTAAGTACCACATAAAGACTTTTATCTTCATTGGTAACTTTGTACGCCAAATATCCTGTGGAACTCGCTCCCCATTGTTAATTAAAGCAGCATACATGGACTTGACTATAAAGGCTCCCGAATCCTTTAAATTCCACACAAACACATCTCGTTCCTCCATTAAATTAACCTGTTGTAAAGAAGCGACAATTAGCTGCCAGTTTTCTAAATTTCTTCCCATCAAATTCCTCCGAAAGGAGATATTTAGATTAGGAGAACTCAGCACTGTCGCAATTGAGTCTTGTTTTCTTCTTACAATATTAAACAGTGCAGGGAACTTGTCTTTAAGTGGTTTGTTGCCCAGCCAAGCATCAACCCAAAATCTCGTTTGGGTACCATCTTTGACATTGAAATGTCCTAAACCTAAAAAGCTATCTTTTACATTCATAAGACTTTTCTAAACTTATTTGGAGACATAAATAGTACATGCATTTTCTACAAATCTAGTCAAAGTTGAGAAAGTTTGACCATCACGATTCCCATAGTGACTCTTTTTTAGGGACAGAGGGAGTATGATATGTACTTAGTTTGAATCTTGTCATAATTAGACAGAGTGCACTTCGCATTGGATCTTGATTAGCCAGGCTCCTTTTATTCCCTGTATGTAGTCTGGCAGTGTGAGTTATAAATAGAAAATGGCATTCAGATATCTATAGACGACCTTTTAGTTGTTTCACTGTTGCCAATTTACTGTTTGCAAGGATTGCAGTTTGCTACTAGGCTGGTACAGTAGTTTGACTTCATAGTACATTTCGCAGGATTGAACACTAAACATTGTTTCTCTATTATAATGTTCAATTGTTCAATAACAAGAAACTAAAAACTGGGGTTCTAAGATATGCAGCCAAGCTCTTGTCAGGAGGGGTTCCACTAGGTCTATCTTCTCGGATAACAATAACACTTATTTCAAGTACACAAGCACAAGCATACTAAGTTGATCTTAAGCTAGTTATGGTTGAGGCTGAAGACTTCATAGTCTGCTTGTGTTTGCCCAAGCTCATTCTTGTAGTAGCCTTGATCTTTACATCTTTACCATGCCCTGAAGTCCTGAACGCTCATTATTGCAACATGCTACTATTGCAGTATAATTTTTGGATTTTAATTGCTAGCATTGATCCACTCGAGATAACTTTCTGTTTCTTTGTTTGTCATTTTAGATTTAGAGCATGTGCTTTAAATGCAGTTCTGGACATATTAACTGAATCTCAGCATCACATTCTTATGTTGCTGAATCCTATCTTGATTGTGGCTTCTGCAACATCCTGGAAGAGGTTCCCTCTGTTCTTCTTTTATATGTTCATGTTCCAATTATGCTTGTACATATGTGGAAACAGAATGCCCAGGTTCTGGTTGTCACACAATTAGATGCTTTAATCTTCCATCGCTTACAAGTAGTTAATGTTCTATTTTATTCCAATGGCAAGCCTTGGATATAATCATGGTATCGGCTGGACAAGCATTTCCTTAAGGTTGCCATGCTCCCAGGCCATCATGAGTTGAACTGTTAGTTCAGTGCACTATTTAAATTCTGTTCTAGCGGTTTATTGCAAATTGTTGTAGAGCTTTAAATTAGAAAAAATCAATGTTGAGTGCCACTAATTATGTAGCTGTGTACAATTAACATCTTATATGGTGCATATGTTTAATGCTTAGGACCTAGGCATCATGAAGGGAGATTCGCAGTGCGAATTGTTTCAAACTTTATATCAAAATATCCAGAATAATATTATGTCTCATAAAACAAAAGTTGGAGACCTGCAAAACTCAATATCTATATGGCAGACAAAGGAAAATGTCATCAGTAGCTTTGAAACTTTAGCTAGATTTTACTCCCTCTAGTCACAAATGACTTTGGATATTGACATGGTCTCCAAGGCACGAATTTGACTACTTTTTGTTACAAACTATTTATAAAATATGGAAAAAGTATATATTTGTGAAACCCTGTTTCAAGAAAAATCTAGTGGTATCATTTTTCAAATATCCGAACTCAAAACAAGGTAATATGTGATCAAAGATTAGAGTTGTTGGTTTAAGACACCTCCAAGATGCCACTTTGTGACTTCAGGGAGTATTAGAATTTTTTTTTTACTTTGAGCAACTCCTACCCACCTCCTAAACAAGTCCCTATTCTAAATCTAGGGACTTGATCCAAAAAAAATCAATTCCAACCCACCTCCTACTTGGGCTCCCATTTTCCATGCCCTCCCAAATTATAGTTTCAGCCCCTCACATTTAAAACTCCCCTATCCAGTAGGTCACATCCACTTTCCTCTCCCCAACCATAAATCAAGACAAGAATTACAAATGGAGTTGATGTAGGATTTGTCAATGACAGGTGGGTCCCATGTGAGATAAGGACTTGGTCTGTTTTTTCTATTGGAGTTCGGTCTTAATTTGAGCCCCTACTTTTTTATCATAGACTATAAATAAAAGTTTAAGGGCTTAATTTAGGGACTTGGGCTGGAGTTGCTTACATCGACTATATTTGTATGTACATTGACTATGTGTCTATGCCAACTTTTTAATGGTAAACTTTAGTAATATAGTGGGTTTACGAAGGTTAGCACCGTTAGAGGGGTTTGAATTGTATGTTTATTTGTTAAAGGTTTGTCAACTGTCGACCCTACACATAAACTAATTTCAATGGCTGTTCCTTTGAAATGGTTTTTGCTTTTTTTGCTGAAGGTGGTTGAATGTTATTACAGGAACTTATGCTCAACTGAGACCATACTTTCATCTATCTCCAAGACCGAGAGGGCCTAACGGGAAACATCAGATTTCAGCCTCCAATTACTCTGATTAACGAGCCAGTCTTTGCAATACGGGCAACGAGGGCTAGTATTTTAGGTGCAGTGCAGTTAACGTGTGTAAGAAGCCCTGTCTGTTGAGAAAATGGACAAGAAATCGCAGCCTCATCCAGCATGAATTACCAACAATGGTTGACTACTTGTACAAGGAGACCCTAAAGGATACGGGTCGCCTGTATGAATATGGATGCGAGCCATATACCGACGCCTGGCCTCCCAAAGATGTGATGTGTGCTTTGCTTAGTTCGATGATATGATATTTTGTTTTTGAAACTGTTACCATTTTGTTCTTGTATACAAGGCTGCGAGTAAATGTATTTGATGGAAGGGAGCGCCGCCCCAAGCGCTCTCGTCTTAAACAATTGTCTGAGTGAAGCGAGGGCAGGGATGGGCATTCTTCCCCTTGGGGAAGGTTGTCTATACCAAGCGAATTGAGTGAGGCAGAGTGAGCTGTAGTTGACCGTAGACAGATTAGCTGCGCGTGTGAGTAATAAAGAACATGTATGCATGCGCGTGTAGGAACATAAATCTGGTGGGAACATACGCATCCATGTATGTACGCATATGTGCGTGCACGCATGCATTTCTCCGAAGGAGAAATTGACAAAACAACAGGCTGTTAGAACATGTGCTGCTATTAAAACATGCGCTGTACAGCCCTACTGGTATGACATTCCCACACACAGGGGAAGGAGCGTTCAAACTCTGAAAATCACCATTTGCGACCATTTTCACATGTCACCCTATCTCCTGCTGGGCAATTCATCAAACTTGGGATCTCATGTGCACTGCAGATTCTAAAAAATATGGAAGATATTGCCGCTACATTCTTTGATAAGTGTTAACTGAAACAATGTTGGGTATGTCAAGTATTTTTCAATAGTTCTATATTATTCCATCTATTTCAAATTACAAGACGTTTGGTTTTTCTATATACATTTTTTTCTGAGTAGAATGTATATTTGCTGCTGGACATCTTAATATCAAAATTGCAAATAACTTTTAATGTAAAAACTTACTTGCTAGGTTCTATCATATCTTAATCGGAAGGTATAGACATAATTTTTATTTAGTTTCCGGATTGAATAGATATGAGGTTAAGGAGCTTAGGTCTTGTTTGGTCAGGCTCCTCCTTGCCTCTAGTTTCCTCCTTTGGAGAAACTGTTTAGAAATTGTTTTTCACCGTAAAACGGAGGAGTTGAGTCGTTTTGGTTGTGACTCCTCCAAAATTCAGCTCCTTTGTAGGAGCCCCTCAAAAAGAGCCCCGCCAAACACTCTCTTAGTATGTCATGAACTATGATGAGTGAATCAATGATCCAATTTTTTTCTATCAAGGGCTCTAACAAAAACTGAGATAAAGGGTGTGTTAGTAACATAACTAAATGATGTGTATCATTCGTTAAAATATTTTACTCATTATTTACTGTGCTCTAACAAACTATTACTTTATAAAATTATGAGGTATTATAGACATTTTGCAAGAATAATCGAATCCCTCCTATCTGATATTAATAAACATTGGAATATGTGGAAAAAAAACACAAAGCACTATGCTGGTCTCTTTGGTTAGTCATCTCTATATTCTGCAGCCCTAGATCTAGTCTTTTACTTTTAAAAGTTGAAGGAGCCATGACTTTACTTTTAGAGTTTGTGGATCAAGGATTATCTGGGGAAAGTTCAAGAAGCTATGGTGCACGTAACACATTTCCTACAGTGATTTCTAGGGTTTTATAAAAAAATCATTCCTAAAAGGCTAGTATCAATAGAGATTTCATGTCACCGTAGTTTCATGACTCTCGTGTGTTAAAAATAGTGTAGACAAAAGTTACATGCCCATGAAACTCATTTCATTCCATGAAACATTTAGCATATCTCTCTTCATCGATGCTATACCACATCAACTTATTTAATATCCACAAAGTTAAACCTCTAATAAAACTAGCCTAAATACATTTCTTTCCCTCTCATTGTTTTCCCCTTCTCTAGCGATCACTACTATAGAATGAGGCATTGGTCGATGCCCAAAATCATCAAAAACCTCGGCCTTTTTGCGGCCCGGGGTTAAAAGCCCCTTTAACACCGGTTCGTAACACGAACCGGTGCTAAAGGGTTCTACCCAATGGCTACTGATAGGTGCTGTTGGGGCAGGGACCCTTTAGCACCGGTTCGTGTTACCAACCGGTGCTAAAGGGTCCCTTTTAGCACCGGCCAGTGCCACGGGCCGAGACAGAGCCTTTAGCACCGATTTTTAACATAAACCGGTGCTAAAGAGTCCCCTTTAGCACCGGTTTGTGTTCTGAACCGGTGCTAAACGTCCGGTTTATAGGCCGGCTACCTCCTTCTCTCTGCCCATTTGAAACCGAGAGCATCATTATTGTTCTTGGAGCTTCTTCTTGCTTGTTCTTCATTTGTTCTTCATCTCCGACGCCCATCGTTGATCTTCTTCGACTCCGTCATCGTCTCTTCGTGCTTGGAAGTGACTAACTTTAGCCTTTCTTGTCTTTTTCATGTTGTTTTTGGCTTGTGATGTTCCCATCATTTTTAGCTCAAATCCACTTTGTTTTTTTGAATCATTTACATGAATTAGTATCCATATATATATATATATATATATATATATATATATATATAGTAAAATACACTAGCGGCCCTTTAACTTGTCGCCCTGTGCCACTTTGGTCCATGAACTTGCAAACGCGAAAAAATGCCCCCTGAACTTGTCGATCCGTGCCACTTTGATCCATGAACATGTAAATACGAGAATAACACCGGCTGCATAGCACTGTTCTGCCACGTGGCCGCCTCTGGTAGGCCATGCATGGCACCGTTTATGGTGATGATGTCAGCACTTCTTTTTAAATTTACGAAATTGATATATTTTTATTCGTAGCGCCAAATATATTAAATAATATATCAATTTTAATCGCCTCGTCGAGCTCTTTCTATTGGTGTACTCCGTTTTGTTGTTTGAGATAGTTTTATTTAAACATTTTGTACAGGTTGATATCATCATAAAACATCTATAAATCAATTTTTAAAATTTTTCAATATTTATTTTGGCCTACAAAAAATCATAAAAGTTGCATTATTAATTAAAAGAGATAATTTTAAAACAACCAAAAATTATTAATGCTTGTTTTAAAATTGATACATTATTTGATATATTTAGCGCTACGAATAAAAATATATCAATTTCGTAAATTTAAAAAGAAGTGCTGACATCATCACCATAAACGGTGCCATACATGGCCTACCAGAGGTGGCCACGTGGCAGAACAGTGCCATGCAGCCGGTGTTATTCTCGTATTTGCATGTTCATGGATCAAAGTGGCACGGATCGACAAGTTCAGGGGACACTTTTTCGCGTTTGCAAGTTCATGAACCAAAGTGGCACAGGGCGACAAGTTAAAGGACCGCCAGTGTATTTTACTCATATTATATCATATTTCATGGTTGACCTATATATATATATATCATATTTCATGGTTGACCTAGTATTAATGTAGTTTGCAAGAATGAATTATAGTATCTTTTTATGATCTTAGAAAGTAGGATAGTTCAAATTAATTGGTTTATTAATATCACTTGATTTATTTTTATTACTACATAATGTCCATTGTATAATTTAGAAGATTTGTTGAAGTAACTAGACAAATAAAGGATATTATTAGGTTCTTCTTTAATCATACATGTTTACTAGTAAATGTGGAATTTATAATTGTTTAAAAATTGAGTATGGATAGTAGATGGCAACCGTGACCGGGTCTTGGTCTCTCAACGGGTTCAAAAGCGATACCGGCCGGAACTCCCTCTCATTACTTGTGGCAAGTGTGGGCAGAAAATTGTGATGGAGTACAAAGTGTCGAAAGAGGGAGTAAACAAGGATCGTATATTCTACAAGTGTCCGAATCGTAATGTGAGTTATTTTTAGACACTTGCTTATATATGTGCTTATTTTTTTAAATGATATTAATTAAACTTTGAGGTGGCGAGGGAGTAAACAAGGGTCGATATAGGTCCTGGATGTGGTGAGAGCAAGGATGTCTATGAGGTGGCGAGGCTAGTGAGTGTTTTAACTTTTAAAGGTGTAGGGGTGAAGGCGTGGCTAGAACTATACACTGCGAGTTTCTCTAATCCTCAAAGATACAGACCGATCAGACAGTTTAGGGGAGCACTCACTATACTATCGAAGTGCGAGAATAAGGATTTTTGATATCGTCGTCATGGTCATTGCTCTCTCTTGGGCCAGCGCTCCTGGCGTCTGGCGACGACATCACTTATGGTTACTTCTTCAGAAGACATGATACTTGTTTGTCTGGATTGCTATGTACACGTGATAACGTGCTTCTTTGTACGAGTCTCTTTGTACGAGTCAATTTATTGGCTTTTATCGTCGTAGCTTGTGAGCTACTAGTTTGTATTCTGGGACAGGAGTGCTCTAGTCTTTATTCCTTTGCTTTCACTATTTCAATAATAAGGCGTGTTTAGTTGGTGAACGAAAAAAATTCGCGACACTGTAGCACTTTCGTTTGTTTGTGGTAATTATTATGCAACCATGGATTAACTAGACTCAAAAGATTCGTCTCGTAAATTTCGACCAAACTATGCAATTAGTTTTTATTTTTATCTATATTTAATATTCCATGCATGTGTCTAAAGATTAGATGTGACGAGAAATTTTGAAAAATTTTAGGTTTTTGGGTGGAAGTAAACAAGGCCTGGTATAAGTTCCTTGTTAAAAAAAAAACTAGCATAGGACGAGAGGTACAAACAAGCAGTGTAGTGCCGACAAGACGTGCGATCACCGTCAAAACACGTGTTCAATAATCAATAAGCATTCCTCGTGGGTCTCATGAATCATGCGAGAGAAGAAATGACCAAACTGCTAGTTTGTACTAATGGTTGCATATTATGCCGACTTTATTTCTCATGATGTTTTTATTTTTTTCCTCTTCTTTTTTTTTCGTTACTTGGCTTGCCACGTTATACACTTGCTTACATGGTGGTGCATTTCAGGACGTGTTTAATTTGTGATCATAACTTAACACGTCACATATTAGTCATGTTATAATTTTCTTTTTCACAACTATAATTATATACTTGGCCATATTTTCCATGCAGATTATGGAAGGTTAGAGACAATTCGTGGAAACGACTGGCTGAAATGATGAATGGGGGCTCGCGGGCCTCCCGGCCTCTGGGTAGTTGCGGATTCGTCATTTCGGGCTGCCACGTTTGACCGTCCCTGCATTTTGTTTCTTCTTCGTCTTCTTCACACCACGACGAACCCAAACCAACCGAAAGCGGAAAGCAAACAGCAGACGACTCGACTCGAGAGGAAGAAGGCGCGAAGAAGACAGAGATCCACGCCCACGCCAACGCCATCACGCCACTCCCCGACTACTCAGGAGTCAGCAGGACAGCGAGCAGGCACAAGCAGATCTCCCTCCACGCTGCGCCGACCGCTCTTTCTTCCTCTCCGCCGCTCCCCCGGTTGGTTCCTTCTCTTCGCCCTTCTTCTTCCCTTTCCGCGCGTCTTTCCTGTTCATGGCGCTTGATGGATGCAGGCCGGGCCCCCACGTCCTCCGATGGAGGGTTGGCTTTATTGATTTTTTTTATATGTTCCTAAAATGAAAAAAATAAATCCTGCAGCTGCAGGAAGGATCATGGAGCGCGGGGTTCTGGGCTCCAGGGGCGCCGGCGCCGTCCGAATCTTGGGGATGGAGACCGGGGCCGCGACGTGAGTGCTCCTCGGTCTCTTCTCGTCTTGTCATTTTCTTTTGTGATCGGGTCCAGTCAGGTCTGGGATCGTACCGTGGAACTAACTAATTGAGTTTTTGTGATGGTTGGAGTGAAAAATGTTGTATGGAATCCTAGAATTAATTAATCAAATTTCCACTGCTCTTGGGGCTGTGAAGCCGTGGGATTCTAGCATTATTTATGATGATTTTTAGAATTTTATTATTTATGATGATTATTTGGTTCTCCGTTCTAATATTTCTTTTCACTAGTGATCCATTGTTTCCCCACCAGAGCAACCCTCATTTTGGAAATTAAGTACCTGAGTGAGATCAATTTCTTTTCGATCCTCAAACCAAGATATGTTACTAGAAGAATTGAGAGTATCTAATCTGCAGGCAAGATGCTATAATACTGTGGGTTTACAAGAAAGTGTATGGGTTTGTATTTTCTGCAAGAAGGTTAATGCTATGAGACGGTTTGTAAACCCACGGTATCTGTTATAATACTCAGAAAACTGAAATTCTATGAATTTAAAAGGATCTACTCGTAAGAATATATGTAGGTATTTAAGTTATATTGCTAAATCAAATTTGTTGCTAGCTAGTGGTGGACAATTTGATATGAACCGGTAGTAAATCAGGGCATAATGCTATTTAACACTTTATCCTTCACATCACAAATTTTACAATCTTTTTGAGATGTATGTGTTCAAGCTGACTTTAGATGATATCGCCACTGGGGATGACAGACAGAATGGCCTTAGTTTTCAAATTGGATGATCTGTTCTTGTGACATTCAAGCATGTTGTGGGTTCTATATTTGATTGGTTGTTCTACTATTGGCAGGTCATGTGGCAAAACAACCTCTATAAGTTTTACTGGTTCTACCAAACATGAGCAGAACTTGCATGAGAATGTTAAGCCGTCGCAATTTGCAACAAATGGATCCTCTCGTCTGGTTTACAGAAGTTCAGTACTTAAAAATCAGTGGAATCTTTCTGCTAGTTCTTCCTCTGCGAATGTGGTTACCACTTTTGATGATGACAAAGATGTATCTTCCAGTGTTGTTGAAGAAAAAATTGGAGTACTGTTATTAAATCTTGGTGGTCCAGAGACCCTCGACGATGTTCAACCGTTCTTGTTCAACCTATTTGCTGATCCAGTAAGTGGTCATACCCCAGTAACACCACAATAATAACTTCTCTGCCAGTGGACCTGTTCACTAATTGTACGTAGCCAATTTATTGAATGCTATCAGATAACTTCGAATGATTGTATGCAAGTCCTTAATATCAGCTTCTGAACTAATCAGCCTAGCAATTGTGGAGCCTAAAGGGAAAAAAAACTTTATTTGTGTCTTTTACCAGTTGAAGTTTTCATTTTAACTGTTTTCCATGGTAGTTGAATCTTGAATGAGTGCCAACTAAAACAAAAACTATTGCGGGTCTGTGCTTCTGAACATAGCAAATACCAATTTAAGATCTTTCATTAATTATATGAATTTATAAATTCAGAATCCCTCTTTCTTGTATGTGTCCGGAATTTGTTTTACCAATCGTTACAGTTCATTTTATTTTTTTTATCATAATTCTTTTCTATGTTTCAGGATATCATTCGACTGCCTAGGCTATTCAGGTTTCTCCAAAGACCACTGGCCAAACTTATTTCTACTTTTAGAGCTCCTAAGAGTAAAGAAGGGTATGCTTCAATCGGTGGTGGGTCACCATTGAGGAAAATTACTGATGAGCAGGTATAGGTTCACAAGGCTGACCGTGATGTGAAATTATTGTTGCATTTCTTTACTTTTGACCTGTTTTATTGATTGTGGTTTATCAGTTTGTTCAAAATTTGTTAAATCTCTGAATCTTTCAAGACATGTTGATAGCAATTCAGTGTTAATCGCATTCTGAGTAAAATAGCTGATATTTCAGGCAAATGCTTTGAAGGCTGCTCTGAAAAAGAAAAATTTGAATGCAAATATATATGTTGGGATGCGGTATTGGTATCCTTTCACAGAAGAAGCCATTGATCAGGTAAATTCTAGCACCATGCCTCTTAATTTTTTCCTCCTGTTAAATCTTTTTTTCCCGCTTTCTTTCTTTTATGTCTCATGAGTCATGAGCATTCAATCAGTTTCCAAATGCATATCATTCTAGCATCTAGCAGAAAAACCTTGTCACCCGTTCAAAAGACCATAGTGTTAGATATATGTATATCTAGGGGGTTAAATGTATATTGCTTACTTGTAACTCAAGTCATTATTGACTATATAATCAAAGCCACCCAACCCAAGGGGATGAGGTGTTTGCCATAATTCTACATGGTATCAAGCTACCGGGTCTATACCCTCCCGATCCCTACCCTTCCGCTGCCCTAACCCTCTGCCCGCCTCCACAGCCGCCGTGCCCTAGGGCGCCGCTGCTCCACCAGCTGCCGCCTCTCTGCGGCCGCTGCTCCACCTCCCACCATGTCTACCTCTTCTGCAACCTCTGCTGCCACCTCCGGCACCCAGGGTGCCGACGTCTCCAACTCTCTTGGATCTGGTGAAGGTGCCCCCATCATTGCGCCCCCCTACGCCGCCGTCAACGTGAAGCACCATGTTCCCGTCACGTTGGAGTTGGCTCACCCCAACTACAACAAGTGGGATGCCTTCACCTCCCTCTGCGGCAAGTTCTACCTCGGTGGCCACGACGGCTCCCTGGCTCCTGCTCCCACCGATGCATCGTGGGTCGCTGCGGACTGCGCTGTTCGTGGATGGATCTACGGCTCCGTCGCTGATGACGTCCTCATCATCGCCATGGCTCCCGAGCAGACGGCTCGTGACCTATGGGTCGGGATCGCAGATCTGTTCCAGGCCAACAAGGCGCTGCGTGCTGTCTTCCTTGCGGAACCGTTCTATTCGATGACACAGGGCGACCTCTCCATCGACCAGTTCTGTCAACGCATGAAGCAGACCGCTGATTCCCTCCGCGACATCGGCCACACCATCCTCGACTCCCAGCTCGTGCTGAACCTTCTGCGTGGTCTCAACCCGTGCTACTCCAGCACTGCCGACGGCATTGTCATCAAGGATGTGCTGCCATCCTTTGCTGCTGCTCGCAACATGCTCGTCCTCAAGGAGCTTCGCCTCGCCAACGAGTCCAAGGTGCAGACTGGTACTGCTCTCCTTGCAGGCCCTCCGTTGTCGTCTGCCTGCACCAACGCATCCTGCCGCTCCTCCAACTCTGGTTCTCCCGCTGCCCCTCCTCAGCAGCGTGCGGGGAACTCAGGTTCTGGAGGAGGCGGCTCTGGTGGTGGTTGCAACAACAACAACCGCCGTGGTGGTCGCCGTGGCAACGGTCAGCAGCAGCAGCAAGCCGGTGGTCCTCGGCAGCAGGCTGCCCAACCCGCTGGTCCATGGTTCTGCTTCAGCCCAGCTGCCTTCCAGACTGGGCAGCGCCCTGCCTGGCGCCCTCCTGGTGGTCCTGGCGTGCTCGGGCAAGCATCCCAGGCGGACACTGCCTTCGGGCCCCTGCAATACTCCATGCCGGCGCCCCCATCGCAGTAGCAGCAGTGGGATCCTACTGCCCGGGTTGCTGCTCTAAACCAGATGTCTATGAACCAAGGCGGCGCACCTTGGGTCATGGACATCGGCGCTACTGCGCACATGCACTCCCACGACGGTATCCTTACTTTCCGCTCCCCTCCTTCCTCCCCATCCATCATTGTTGGTGATGGCAACTCTCTCTCTGTCACTGGGCAGGGCAACTCCCTTCTCTCCACCCCTTCCTCGAACTTTGCACTTAATAATGTTCTTATTGTTCCATCTATTATTCGCGATCTCCTTTCCGTATGTCAGTTCACTCATGACAACAAGGGTTCTGCCGAATTTGACGCTCTTGGTTTTTCTGTTAAGGATCCTCAGACCAGTCGGGTGATGCTTCGCTGCAATAGCGCCGGCGTCCTCTACACCTTCCCTGCCGCCTCCCATCAAGCTTATGCCGCCTCATCCGACGTCGCCTTCCTGTGGCACGGTCGTCTGGGTCATCCTAGTCCAGCAGTTTTCACTCGCCTCCAGCATTTAGTCCCCTGTAATAAGAGCCTCACTAGCATCTGCCATGCCTGTCAGCTTGGCAAACATGTTCGTCTTCCTTTTAGTAGTTCCTCTTCATGTACCTCGGCTCCATTTGAACTACTGCACTGTGATGTTTGGACATCTCCTGTTTCTAGTGTTTCCGGCAATTCTTCTTACCTGGTTATATTAGATGATTACACTCATTACTGCTGGACGTTTCCCCTTAAGCGCAAGTCTGATGTTCATCAGCATCTAGTTCAGTTTTGTGCCTTTGCTCGCACCCAATTCTCGCTGCCCGTTAAGTGCTTCCAAGCAGATAACGACACTGAATTTGTGAACAATGCCACAAGAACCTTTCTCACATCCAATAGGATCCTCCTTCGTCTTTCCTGCCCCTACACTTCGGCCCAGAATGGCAAGGCTGAGCGTGTTTTGCGCACTCTCAATGACATAGTCCACACTCTTCTTCTCCACTCCTCCATGCCTTCAACCTATTGGGCTGGAGCCCTCGCCACCGCCACCTACCTCTTAAATCGCCGCCCGAGCTCTACTATCTCTCATGAGATTCCTTTTTCTCGGCTTTATGGACAGCCACCTGATCTGTCCAATCTCCGTGTTTTCGGGTGCCTCTGTTATCCATCCTAACCTTTTTGCCAACATTCCCCATAAGCTCGCACCACGTTCCTCTGCATGTGTGTTCCTCGGCTACTCGACCTCTCACAAAGGCTATCGCTGCCTTGACTTGTCCTCTTGTCGCGTCATCATATCTTGCCATGTTGTGTTCGATGAGACTACTTTTCCTTTTTAGCTAACACTGCAGGGCTCTCCTCTCCGGCGTCACTCGACTTCCTTGTCGATGACAGTGACGACCTTGCACCACTTCGTCAAGGTGTCGCACATCAGCCTGGCCGACTCCGCCTGGCGATAGTGGTTTAGTGCCCCTGTCCGGCTCGCCGCCTCAGCCTAGCGGGCATGGCTCCGTGCCCCCGTTCGGCTCTATGCTTCTTGATGACCCCGCCATCATCTCCTGCGGCCGTGTGGTTCCAGCCGTCACACCAGCGCCACAGCTCCCGTTGGGGTGGTTTGGTAGGGTCTTCGTCCGCCGTCCCAAGCCGCCCTCAGCACCTGCTCTGACCGCGGGCACCACAACCCCCGCTACTGGTGCGCTAGCAGGTGACCTCGCTGCTCCTGGTGCACAGCTAGGTGCCCCGCTTCCAGGAGGCCTGGCCACAGCAACCCCACCTGCTGCTCGTGCTACTACAAGGCTGCAATCCGGCGCCATCGTCCCATTGACTACAATAGCGCCTTCCTGTCTACCACCGTTGCCTCGCCACTACCAGCTAACTATTATAGTGTGCTGGCTGATCCACAATGGCGTGCCGCCATGGCAAAGGAATTTTAGTCGCTCGTTGACGACACCTGGCGTCTGGTTCCTCGTCCACCTCGCGCCAACATCATCACTGGCAAGTGGATTTTCAAGCACAAGTATAATGTTGATGGTTTGCTTGCTTGACACAAGGCTCGCTGGGTTGTCCGGGGTTTCTCTCAACAGTACGACGTCGACTACGATGAGACATTCAGTCCAGTTGTCAATCCGGCCACCATCCGCGTCATTCTCAGCATTGCTGCCTCGCGCTCTTGGCTGATCCACCAGCTCGACGTGAAGAACGCCTTTCTTCATGGTCATTTTCAGGAGACCTTCTACTATCAGCAGCCTCCAGGCTTCGTCGACCCTTCTGCTCCTGATCATGTTTGTTTGCCGCATAGGTCTCTTTATGGTCTGAAATAGGCACCTCGGGCGTGGCACCAACAGTTTGCCACGTATCTTCGACAGCTCGAGTTCCAACCCTCGGCGTCCGATGCGTCTCTTTTTATTTATAAAGATGGAGATAGTGTCGTCTACCTGTTGCTCTACGTCGACGACATCGTCCTGACAGCTTAGCTCAGAATTTGCGATGACGGATCTCGGCGCGCTTCACCACTTCCTCGGCATCTCCATCACGTGCTCGGCCGATGGCCTGTTCCTCTCCCAGCGACAGTATGTTGTTGAGCTTCTCCAACGTGCTGGCATGTCAGTGTGCCATCCCACCACGACGCCTGTGGACTCTTAAGTCCAAACTGTCCGCTGCTGATGGTCCTCCCGTCGACAACCCTGCTTTCTACCGCAGCCTTGCTGGTGCCCTGCAGTATTTGACACTCACACGTCCAGACTTGGCCTATGTAGTTCAGCAGGTATGTCTGTTCATGCATGATCCGTGAGAGCCGCATCTCGCCCTCGTCAAGCGCATTCTTCGCCTATGTCAAGGGCACCCTTTCGCAAGGTCTGCATATTGGCTCTCACGGCGTACTCTGATGCGGACTAGGCTGGCTGTCCTGACTCCCGGCGCTCCACGTTAGGCTGCTGTATCTTCCTCGGTGACGCTGGTCTCTTGGTCTTCCAAATGGCAGACCACTGTCTCCCGCTCTAGTGCCGAAGTGGAGTACCGGGCGGTTGCTCATGCAGTTGCCGAGTGCTGTTGGCTGCGCCAACTTCAGGAGCTCCATCTGCCTCTCCAGTCGACTACAGTCTTCTGTGACAACGTTAGCGCTATATATATATATGACAGCTAACCCTGTTCATCATTGCCGGACCAAACATATTGAGATTGACATTCACTTCGTCCAAGAGAAGGTGGCTCTTGGCGAAATACGAGTCCTCCATGTACCGTCGTCGTCTCATCAGTTCGCTGACATCATGAATAAGGGTCTTCCTGTACAGCTGTTCAGTGATTTTAGGTCTAGTCTGTGCGTCTGTCAATCTCCTGCTTCGATTGTGGGGAGTGTTAGATATATGTATATCTAGGGGGTTAATTGTATATTGCTTACTTGTAACTCAAGTCATTATTGACTATATAATCAAAGCCACCCAACCCAAGGGGATGAGGTGTTTGCCATAATTGTACACATAGTACCCTGATCGAGTAGCATATTTAGGGTTGTCCCTAATAACTCCTGCTTGTATATGCACTTGCTTGCCCATGTATGAGCTAACAATAAGCACATGATAGCTAATTCCATCTTTGCAACTAGCATTGGTTTAGATGGCTCCTTTGTGGTTGAGCCCAAAAAAAGAGAAAAAATGTTGTGAGAAATTGACAATGTGACATCGTTACTGCAATTGATTGTAAGTCTTTTACTTTTTTTTAGCAATAATGATATACTTAGGGTGGAAGGGTGTATCAGAAAAATAGTTTTAAGTAATCTTGGAACTTTAGACTGAAATATTTTTATTACAAGACTTAGAAGCTAGAATGACATGTATACTTGGAATGTAGTTATTTTGAATCTAATTTTCTTCTATGGACTTAATGTTTGCATTATTCTAGTTGACATTTTTTACCCGAATTTAATTTTCATATGTTCAAGTATTCCACCAAATGGTTTTCTAGTTATTCCTTGTTGTCCATACAACTCTTATTTGATGATTAACTATTTCTTGGTTTTGGTTAATAATAGATTAAGAAGGATAAGATTTCGAAGCTCGTTGTTCTTCCACTCTACCCTCAGTACTCCATATCAACAAGTGGGTCAAGCATTCGTGTTCTCCAAAACATTGTCAAGTAGGATCCCTTCTCCCATATGAGACGCTTTTATTTTCTCTAACATGTAGGAGAGCTGCATATCTTTTATATTAAGAAGAAAAAAGAGGGTAAAGAACCCAAACAACACACACACACACAACCACACCCCTAGGTACTGCACATTACATACACATTCTTTAACTCAAGAAACTACCACAACCAACAAAAACACTACCACTGACCATTTCCTCGCTGCAAAGCCACAAAGAAAAAAAATCCTTTGGTATCTGCTAGACTCCATATGTTCATCTCCTTAAATGTCAGCATTAGCAGGGTTGCTAGGTTGGGAGAGGCACCATCAAACATACCACTTCTAGCATATGAGAACCTATCGTCTTTGATGCTTCAACAACTTGGAATACTAATGCATAGGTTTCCATGCAGGGAAGATTCATATTTTTCTGGCTTGCCAATTTCCATTATCGAATCATGGTACCAACGTGATGGCTATGTGAAATCAATGGCTGACCTAATTGAAAAAGAGCTATCTGCCTTTTCCAATCCTGAAGAGGTGCCCTATTCGTAGTTCTACCTTCATCTTTATTCTACAGTTAGCAACAGAGGATTACTTATTTGATCTACACATTCCAAATTTCACTAGAGCTATTTACTAGCTATACAATTCCTTTCGAAGAGAATTTTATTGGAACTGTGATTTGACATTGGTTATAGGTATCTTTCTCTGGATAAACTTGACCAGTAATATACACAAATGTGTTAAGAGTAGGTAAATGCAAATGTTATTAGTAGATGTATAGCAAAAAATACTTCCATGACACTTTGTTTGTTACCTTTACTAGCATATTGGCACATTCTAACGTCCATGTTAATTTCTGAGTAGCATGAGATATTGTTTTTTTTCCTGAAAGCAGCATTGCAGTTAGTTTACAGATAATCATGCAAAAATTGTGCTGTAATTTCAGTCTGACAATACTTTTTATTGTTTTCAAAATAAATGGCAGGTTATGATATTCTTCAGTGCACATGGTGTGCCACTTACCTATGTTGAGGATGCTGGAGATCCTTACAGAGATCAGATGGAGGATTGTATTTCTTTGATAATGGGGGAGCTGAGATCCAGAGGAATCTTAAATGGTCACACTTTGGCGTATCAGGTATAGGCTATTCAAGTGATATGTACTTGTGTCACTAACAACTTCAAAGCTGTGTACTTATGTTTAAATGATCAAATACGATTACCTTGCAAGAAAACTAGAAATGGAAAATGCCAAATTCATAGAGTTCTGAGTTACCAGTTCTTTAGTTTTTCTGCTCACTATTTACTAGTGTTAACATTTCTTTTACATGTAGAGTCGGGTGGGGCCAGTTCAATGGCTGAAGCCATATACTGATGAAGTTTTAGTAGAACTTGGTAAAAACGGTGTGAAGAGCCTCCTGGCTGTTCCAGTAAGGTAATCAAGTTTAGTATTTCTGGCCATCTGGTTTTTTTTTTGTACAAATGAGATAAGCAACATGTAGCTCTATATGATCTTCGTTTCCTTTGGGATAGTTTACTCCATGCACTTCTCATGATACATGTTAGTTCCTCATTTCTGTTTGTATTTATCGCATTGGTATCTCTGGCACAATGTGTTTGCAAAAGCTTGCATGTTCCATTGTATTAATGAATGGAGAACTTATTTCAAACAATTTTAGAATAAGATGCCTCCCGTAAAATGATCTTTTGCATGAGAACTGGCTCAGTTTTTAGTTTTTGCAGTCCATGAATGTCTTGCTGGGGTTTTTTTGATATGCTAGTATCTGGTTTATTCTGTTTACCAGTGAAGATTATGTTGCTGTGATTATTGATGTAGTCTGAGCTATTTATGACAAATACAGCTTTGTGAGTGAGCACATTGAGACATTGGAAGAAATCGACATGGAGTACAAGGAGTTGGCTCTAGAATCAGGCATTGAGAACTGGGGTCGGGTTCCTGCTCTTGGATGCACTTCAACGTTCATCTCCGACCTTGCAGATGCTGTTGTCGAAGCCCTGCCCTCTGCTTCAGCACTTGCAACCAGAAAGCCTGAAGACACTGATTCCAACATGGACCTGATGCATTACCTGACCAAGATGTTCTTTGGCTCGATCTTGGCATTTATGCTGCTGTTATCACCAAGGCTAGTTTCTGCTTTCCGAAACACCATGCTTTAGGTTTGCTAGGTAAGCACTAAGCAGAAATGGTGTGATAGGTAATTTCCCAAAGCACTAAATTTTGAGATCGATAATGGTAAAACTGCAAGGAACTTGGTGCTCGTAAGTCGTAACTAGAGATCCTTAAGGCCACAAGGTAGGAGCTTGCAATTTGCTTTTTCTGATATTGTTCACAGAAAACATTGGTCTCATAAATGAATCTATGAAAGCATGGAACATTATAGCTCAAAGGTCCTTGTAGGCCCTTCTCGTTTTTGGATAATTTTACTTTGAAGTTGTCATGTGGTGCCGACAGCCGCCTAGAGACATGCATGGCCAGCAGCCGCCTGGGGACATGTATGGGCAGCAGGAGCTTGGGGAGGCTTAGGCCAGTCTCAATGGAGGTTTTATGCATATTAAATATGCTGATGTGGAACTATATTAATGAAGAAAGAGATAAGAGTTTTTATGAAACTCTTCTGCACTCTTTCTAAAATACAAGTGTTTTGGAAACTAGGCCATGAAACCCCCATTGAGACTGGCCTTAGGTGGCTGAGTAATTTAACAATCAAGGAGTAGTTGAGAGATTAGAGTTAAGGCTAGAAAGTTAATGCAAGGCTAGAATCAAGGAGCCAGCCTTTATATGTATCTAGCACTGAATCAAGGAATGAGCAAACCTATTCCTAATCTCCCGGTTCTCTTTTAATCCCATCACCTTCATCTTAATTTCACCCCCACTCCATAGGTCGACCAGGGCAACCTCCTGATGACATTACCAGCCTTGGCTACGAACTAAGGAGTCAAGGCCCTCAACGTCCTTGACAACCTAGCGATCCTCATCCACCCCTGCACCACCTCCACCAGAAGCCATTGTCGTGCCAGCTGCCATGCCACCATCTTCACCTTCCTCCTTCACTGCCTTCGTCTCCTTGCCCATGGCTGAACCCACCATGGCTGATTTGGCCAAATGCAAGGGCAGGTTGCTGCCATGCAGCAGGAGTGTCCAACAACAACCTCCTTCTATGGTTCCAGGGGATCGAGCAATGACGAACAACATGGTGATCGTCCTCCCCACTTCTAGAAGCTTGACTTCCCCAAGTTCGATGCCAAATCAGATCCACTGGTGTTCCTTAATTGTTGCGAGTCCTATTTTCATTAGCAGCGCATCGCCGTGGAGGTGCAAGTGTGGATGGCCTCCTACAATCTGGAAGCATGTGCCTAGATGTGGTTCTTCCAAGTCTAGTAGGACGAGGGCACACCTTCATGGCGCCGCTTCTCTGAGCTTTTAAACCTCAGGTTTGGGCCGCCAATCTGCTCCAACCCACTCGGGGAGCTTATGGCCCACCAAGACTAGTTTGAAGCTTTGCTCCCATGTGTGGGCACCCTCTCGGATGCACAGCGCATCCAAGCCTTCACGGTCGAACTGAGGCCACCTCTTAGCCTCGACGTCAAGCTCCACAACCCTCAATTGCTTGTTGTCGCCATGAGCCTCGCCCAAAAGCTGGAGCTGCGCGAACAGTGCGCTGCCGCTATTGCGCCGCCTTTTGCACCACCACATGACCACAACAGTAGGACCTCGTGGCGCCTCCACCACATCTTGTTCTACTAGCTCCACCTCTTGCCGCAACAATCGCAGGCACCACCCTCGCGGTGGAGGGCCGCCCTGTCAAGAGCCTATCGATGTCCGAGATGGAAGAACGCCACTGACTCGGCCTTTGCTTCAATTGCAACAAAAAGTTCAGGTGTGGTCATAACCAAGTGTGCCAGCACCTGTCTTGTTGGACCTGGCAACGACAGATGATGACAATGACGCTGCCTCTCGAAAAGCCCAACACTACGAAACCGCTGATATTGCTCCATGCGATCACTGGCATCCACACCAGCAACAATTCTAGTGTGCCTCCGATTGGGCGATGCCAACGTCCACGCCCTCATCGACTCGGGCTCAGCACACAACCTTATTGCCAAGGAAGTTGCTAGCCGCACTGGTCTACTGCTGCATCCGTCATAATGGCCAATGACGAGCGCGTGCCATGCACAGGCGCATATAGGTCGGTTGGCTATGATGTCATCAATGCGTATAGGCACGTGCCATGCACATGTGCGCCGGTCATCAATGACGAGGTCTTCATCACTAACTTCGTGCTGCCGCTGGCCGGCTATGACATCATCTGGCACCCAGTGGCTAGCTTCCATAGGATCAATTCTCTAGAACTTTGAGGCCTTCACCATGTCCTTTTGGTACAAGGACCATTGGGTCTACTTGCTTTTGAAGAAGTTCCGTTGGCAACCTCTAGCGCACTACCGGAGAGCCGGCCTTTGCCGTGTGTCCGAAAGTTTGCCGTGAGCAACACACGGCAAATGTCGGATTTGCCATGTGCTCTGCCTAAGCACACGGCAAACGCTAGGCACACGGTATACCTGGCCTTTGCCGTGTGTTGCTCACGGCAAACACCAGGCACACGGCAACCTCAAAACTTTAACGTGAGCAACCCACGGCAAAAGCAAGGCACACGGCAAAAACTAACTCCACACGAACGGCCAACCCCCCGCCGTCAACGTTTGCCGTGTGCGGCTGTTAGGCACACGGCAAAGCCTGGTTTGCCGTGTGCTTGTGGCTGACACACGGCAAACACAAACTTTGCCGTGTGCCAAGTGTGCAGCACACGGCGAACAATTTGTCTTTTTTTTTAGATTTTGCCCTCCAAGTTTTTTTTTTGTCTACACACTCACCATTTGTAACTCCATACTCAAATTTCATAAAATTTGAAACATGTTTGCTATATTTTTGCAGTTAACATTTAATTTCATTTTTCCGGATGCGGTCAAATTTGAACTACGACTCGGTGAAATTGTTGGAAAAATATGCGGAAAAAATGATTTTCATGTTACCCAACCCTGTCTAAGAACCCACATTCGAAATGGAAATGACTTTCGAATGCCGTGGTTAGGAGACACGACGCCGAACATGCGTCGGTACTTTTCAAAAATTCTAATAAATGTTATTTGATCCCGTAAATCCTGAAACTTGTACATATGTCATGTTATCATACATAGAGGTCATAAAAAAAGTTTGGGGAGATTTCGAACAAGTTGCCTTATATGATGTGTAGAAACCAAACAATCTTCGAAGAAGTTTGAGAGAGTTATGAGTGAAGGAGTATGAGTTGAAGTAGATTCGACTTTCATATTTGAGTTTGATTTCGAAACTTTTTCTGTAGGCACTACACCAGATAGGTTGTGTCGTGTGCACATTTGGGAATATTTCGGAATCGTTTGCTATTTCTTAATTATTTTCAGCATTTATTGATTTTGAAACGAGAAAATTCAAATTAAAGAAATAAACACATGAAATAATGGTGTAATATATTTGTAAACATGGAATATACATTGTGAAGTTCATTTGACAAAGAAATTACATAAAAAATTGATTTATTAAGTAAATATAAAATGTTGTTTAATATGTTTGTAAACATAAAATGCTGTTTAGTGTTTGCCGTGTGCCACTTTAACCAGCACACGGCAAAGAGGCCATGTTTGCCGTGTGCTCCTGATCTAGCACACGGCAAACCCCCCTCGGGCCTTATCCACGCGCCCCCGTGGCCCACGGCCAACACTAAACAGCATTTTATGTTTACAAACATATTAAACAACATTTTATATTTACTTAATAAATCAATTTTTTATGTAATTTCTTTGTCAAATGAACTTCACAATGTATATTCCATGTTTACAAATATATTACACCATTATTTCATGTGTTTATTTCTTTAATTTGAATTTTCTCGTTTCAAAATCAATAAATGCTGAAAATAATTAAGAAATAGCAAACGATTCCGAAATATTCCCAAATGTGCACACGACACAACCTATCTGGTGTAGTGCCTACAGAAAAAGTTTCGAAATCAAACTCAAATATGAAAGTCGAATCTACTTCAACTCATACTCCTTCACTCATAACTCTCTCAAACTTCTTCGAAGATTGTTT
>NC_012871.2:49649428-49769062 GCF_000003195.3 Sorghum bicolor
GGCGCGCTGCCCGACCATCGCCTGCCACCCGCCGCCCGGCGTGCTCCCGCCGCGAGCACGACGCCCATCGCGAGCGCGGCCGCAGCTCACCCGGCTGCCGCTGCTCGGCCACCACCCGCCGCCCGGTGCGCCTCCCGCCGCGAGCGTGGCCGCAGCTCACCCGGCAGCCGCTGCTCGGCCACCGCCCGCTGCCCGGCGCGCCGCCGGCCACAAGCGCGACGCCCGAGGCCGGTGCCAGAGCCGCGAGACCATCGCCGTGCTCCGTCGTCCGTCGTCATAGACGGAGAGAAGGGCATCCATGCAAATAGAAACTTTTTACCGTGTTCATTTTGTAAAACTGCTAGAGAGAAGAAGTTTCTGATTTGGGTTTGATTAGTTACGAGAAAGTTTTGTGTTCACTTTGCAAATAGCCCCAGGGAAAAAAACCACATTTATGGTGATTTTACCAAGTTAGAATACTAAATTGTTGGAGAGAAATCTTTTTTGACTTGCCAATGGGCCGTTAAATCTGTAGGATATGTGTTGTGAGTCGTTGATCTTGCAGGTGAAATATGCCTGGAGAAGATTTCAATTATAGTAGAGATAAAATAGCGACTTGATAAAACTAATGATTGCCAAATAAATCTTCTTATCATAGCAGTAAAGGCGGTGGCTGCTGCTTTCTTGACCATGGTGGCATAGCAAGCGGATCCCATATCAACTTGAGAAGATTCCTATTTTTTTTCCATGCTGCATTTGATTGTTCCATCTATTTTATCTTCTATAGTTCCTGCTTCAGATTAGTAAAGAAGTAATATCCTGTCAATAGCTTTAGTATTTGCATGAGTTTGTTCATGCAATATGTTATTTCACTTGAATAATAGAACCAGTTTGATGTGAGAATAGATGAGGCTCATTAGCTTTTTCAGTCTAATTCACCAGATTGTCAGATCAATTTATGAAGACTTAGAATAGTCTCAGTTTGAGTATTTGTGCAAAACAATTATACAAATTGCTTATAGTCAAATATTCTATTTGGTGATTGTTAAGTTTGACATGGTAAATGTGTTTCTGAATTACAAAAGTTGGTGCTAATTTGGTTTCAATATTCCCTTAATTTGTGGTTTTGCTCCTGGTTCAGTATTCAAGACTTAAAATTTCTTAGAACTTTGATGAACTTGGCAGATAGTCCTACCAGCGTGAGCATCAGCCAAAAATGGAGAGAATATAATGTTACACACTAGAATGCCAACTTTATATGCACCTTTAATTCGTGATGGGAGAATAAATAAATTCTATTTGTATGTTCTTTTATCTGGAGCAGTTTTGTATAATGATCTAGACCATCTGAAACTTTTGAACAGGAGTATTTTAATTTCCCTTTAGCCTTGTGTATAATTTAGTGTTTGCTTGTCTTCTTAGCATTGCGTGATAGACTGAAGTAGGTGCCTGATTTTGTCAGACATTTTTTGTTTTAATATTCCTTTAATCGATCTCTACAATTTTTGTTTTTCTTGCTTGTTTGTCCAGTAAGACAGGTATATGCCTACACTAACTACAATCAAGTATCTCATTTTTATGGACTTGTTACCAAGGTTACAAAACAAATGATGGGCATTTGTAAATCATCTGTGTTTCTCAACTTTTCTACATAGCATTTGTTAAAACCAAATATATGTTGCTAAATGAAGTACCGTAATTTTCATATAGTCCTTTTTTTTAGTGGGTTAGGTTTGTTTTTTAGTTTTATGATTTATTTTAGTTTTGTAATTTTTTTTTCTAAATATTATGGTAGCGTTAGCACGGGCAACTAGTCAGTTTTAGGAGCACTTAGCTATCGCTCTAATCGGAGATTTATTTCATTGTATGGTATCTTATCTATAACATGTACCTTCAGGCTTCAACATGAACCTAGTTCTTATGCGTGCTGATCAACCCCGGGAGCAGGCTAGCTAATACCATCAGCCGATCAGCATAGAGCTCTCGAGCAAACCTCTCAAACTATTTTTTTATTACAGTAGCATTAAATAAAAATAAAAAACATAATAAATCTTCTTAATTTCGATTATAATAGCTCTGAAGAAAAAAGAAGAAGAAATAGCAGCATCAAGACCTTTTGTTGCGAGATTAGGATTCGAAGGGGCTATGAGGAGCTTCTGTTCTTGAGATCAGGATTTGAGGGCGAGATGAGGAGCTTCTCGATTTGTTGGCGAGAACAGGTTCGAAGGTTGCGTATACACGATATCCCAACGGCACATTTTATAAATATAGGAAAACATTGAAGAAGTATGTGTCGAACGTGGAGTTCATGTCCAACTTACCATGGATTTTTTTTCCTGATCCGACCCGGTGTCTTTAATTTGTTCTATTGGATACCGATTTCCCCTTTCCTTTGACTTTGATTGAATTCCATTTTCTTTTCACGAGATCCGAGCTGGTGTCTTCGTACACTTGGATTCCGATTCCGATTCACTAACCATATGATGAAGGGCCCACCACGGGAAGAACATGGCGCGTGGACAGCAGTTGCGCTGCCGTGAGAGACCGCAGTCGCACGCCGGGGTCGCACGCACGCTGCATAGAGCGCGACAATGGCTGTGGGGCGTAGGCGTATCGTACTATTATATGACTCCAATCGTGTGCCTTCGCTATTCTATGACTCCTAACGTTGTCTTCGCTAAAATATGACTTCAAACATGTGGACTTCGTAATACATATGATTTTGATTCTTTTCATCTATTTTGAAGTTCCAAATATATGTATTTTGTATTAAAGACCGTATTGCCCTTCTGGTATTTTGATACGCATCGATTCATCTCTCCGACGTTTTCTATCATAAGTCTCGACGCCGACGCTTCGTCTCTCCCTTGACATGCCGCCACCCATCTCCCCTCCCTACGCAGCCAACTGGCCATGGATGGAGGAGAGCCACCCCCTGAAGATGTTGACAAAGGACCAATCACCATGGACGCTGAGAGAAGTGAACTAGAGACGTCAGGTGCCCTAGCCCTAAACCTTGTTTAGTTCCAAAAATTTTTGCAAAATATGAATAGTAACACTTTTGTTTGTATTTGACAAATATTATCCAATTATAGACTAACTAGGCTCAAAAGATTCGTCTCGTCAATTCCAACCAAACTGTGCAATTAGTTTTTATTTTCATCTATATTTGATACTTCATGCATACGTCTAAAGATTCGATGTGACAGGGAATCTGAAATTTTTTGCAAAATTTTTTAGGAACTAAACAAGGCCCTAACCCTAGACCGGGCGGCGGCCACTGGTGGCCTGGGCAAGGCCGCTGGTGGGCTGGCCAAGCAGCCAAAGCAAGGCCACGGCAAGCCAAGGCCACGGCCAGTAGAGCCAAGGCCATGGCCAGCAGCGAGCCTTGGAGGCCACGGCCAGCAGCCAAGGCATAAGCCACGACCAGCAGCCGGCAGGGACCAGGCAACAGCGACGTTTTTTTAAAGACTCAAGGGCAAAAGAGCCATTTTATAAACAAATACATGTATTTAGATGAGAAAATAGATTAAAAGAATCAAAATCATATGTATTACGAAGTCCACATGTTTGGATACATTTTAACGAAGACAACGTTAGGAGTCATAGAATTGCGAAGCCACATGATTAGAGTCATATAATAGCAACTATCTCAGGCGTAGCAGGGGTGCAGTCCAAAAGCGTCGACCGCGGTGTTTTTTTCTTAGATTAAGTCTATATTTGGCCCCTCAACTATTGGCCAAGTTTAATTTTAGCCCCCAACTCTGAAACCGTGTAAACATGACGTCTCATCTATCGCACTAGTCCAGCTTTAGCCCCTGAGTCCGGTTTTGGGCAGTGGACCCTGGTTTTGCCTACCAAGGTGGCATCTTTGAACATGGTGGACGCCACATAGGATTAGAGCATTGGTTAAACAGGCCGGCCCACGCCAGCCCATGTCTCACGTGACCGAAACCCTAACCCCGTTCCCCTCCACTCGCCCGCCGTTTTCTCTGCGTCGCCGTCGTCGTGGGTGATTCCCCCGCTAAGGTCTCCCCTGCGTCAGCCCTCGTCACCGAATGCATTGAAACAACAGGTATTACTAAATCCCATTGAGTTGCTTGGTAGATTAGTGGATATCCTAGATTAGTTCATGATCTGTATCATGAGCTTGTAATTTTCGGTTGTAGGAATGGATCCTTTGGAATTTCTTGCTGTTAGATTTCACTTCGATGGTCAATTTTACAATGATGGGAGGAGGTTGCATTACATTGGGGGCAAAGAGGAGTTGTCATTTGTGGAGATTGACAAGATGTCATTGCTCGAAATACAGGGCCATCTTAAAGACCATTACAATTGTAGTGACCCTGTTACACTGCACTGGTTGTTTCCTAGGAAAATGTTATCAAATGGGCTCAGAGTGTTGATGGATGACAAGGCAATCATGGATATGTGTCAGGCTATTACTGATGGAGGGGCTGCTGATATATTTGTTGAGCATGTTGTTGTAGATCATGCTGAGCAATCTGTCAACTTAGAAAAACTTTCTGGGTATATTTCTTCTCCTAAGAAGATTGAGAAAGAAGTAGCTCAATTTAGTAAGTACATTGATTGGATTAGAGACAGTGATGATGGTAATGAGGTTGTCAAGGCAAAAAAGTCATTGATGCAAGAAGTGTCAGTTAATGGCTCAGCTCCAGTGGAGGAAGGGTACAATTCAGATAGTGATGATAGTGACCAGTCTTACTTGCCTGGTGATGATGAGAGCAGTGAAGATGATGAAGAGGCAGGCCAAATCAGAGCAGATTTGAAAGAGCTAAAGAAGAAATTGAGTGACAGAGGAATGGTGGTGGTAGATGATCAAGGGCATGAAGTCAATGTGGGAAACTTGATGCCATCCAATCCATTTGCTGAGGGGGTTGTAGTTGAGTCTGACTCAATAGAAGTGGACACAGATGAAGATGCAGACTCATATGATGAAGAGGAGGGTGAGGTGATAAGGAAGAAGAGGGAATTTCCCAGGTTTGATGGTAGTGCTCCTGTGCCAACTTTCAGTCTTGGCATGTCATTTCCTGACAAAGCTACATTCAAGGAGGCTGTCATCAAATATGGTTTGGCAGCAAGGAAAGTGATAAAGTTTGTCAACTTGGAGGAAATGACATGTTCATGTAGGTTCTGGCAGTTGTCTAGTCTGCCCTACCCTCACACAATTTCTTGCATCTATGTAGCATCCAAGGCTGTGGAGGATTATGTAGCCAAGTGCTATTTTGTTGAGGAGTACAATAAGACATATGCCCACTGTCTTCAACCTGTTGAAGGCAGGGCATTCTGGCCAGTATCAGACAGGGCTAAGCCTTTGCCACCAAAGTATGTTAGAATGCTAGGAAGGCCAAAGAAGGAGAGGAAAAGGCATGATGGGGAGAAAAAAAGTCAAGTTGTGGTAAGCTATCCAAACATGGTACAGTTGTGAGGTGCAGAGTTTGCAAAGGGATTGGACACAACAGGACAACTTGCAGCAAGAGGACAGGAAGTGGAGGTAGTGCCACTGGAGCTAGTGTCAGTGGTGGAGGCCAAGGACCTAGTGGCAGTGCTAGGGGATCTCATCATGCAAGAGGACCTACTACCAGTGGAGCTAGAGGAAATGACACTCATTCAACTAGAGCAAGTGCTGGTAATTCCAAGAGGAAGGCAACACCTTCTTCTACATCAGTGTCTATCAAAAGGCATTGCTCCCAGTTGTCTGTTGATTGCAATGTAAGTAAAGTGAGTATAATTTTGTATGTAACACTATAGTTCCAAATGAGTAACAATCTATGTGTACTCTGCAGACTGGGAACAATTCCATGTCTTCATCAGCTAAGATGACCACAAGACTAAAGCAAGGAGGTCAAGCTAAGGTGACTTTAGAGGCCACTGCACCTGGTATGGCTGGAAGACATTCAAAGGAAATTGTGCAACTTTCTGGGCCATCGAGCTCAAAGGTTGAGGTCTCAGCTATAGGAGCATCCAGGAAAAAAAGTGCAAGGATAACACCCAGAGGATCAGGCACAACACCTACCTTACTGCTGCAAGGAGCAATACCTTGAAGAATAAGCCATTTATGTCATTGTCATGTCATAAGGAAACTATGTTTTCTTCTAGAACAATTTGTCATTTGTGTGGTGAACCATGTCATGTTGTGCTAAAACAATTTGTCATTTGTATGGTGAACCATGTGATGCTGTGAACCATGTCATGTTGTGCTAAAACAATTTGTCATTTATGTGGTGATTCCAATGTCTATGAATTTAGTCATGAGCATTGCAAGTATAGATTCAACGGCCACAAACTAGGATAATTCTCATAGCCAAATAAGGCATACAGTACACAATCCTGCGCACTAGAACTAAGCTATTACATTCAACGACCACACACAGGAACTAGATACATACTAAGTACTAAGCTTCCAAAAAACAGAAACTAATCCTACGCACACAACAGACCAAACAACAGGAACTTCCTCTCCTTCTGTAGCTTCACAATCCTGGCTTCCAACTGAGCCCTTGCCTCCAATACACCCACCATCTAACCTTGCATAGTGGCGACATCCCTCCTATCTTCATTGAAATTGATAGCGGCTTCCAACTGACCCTGCAACCTTTGATTCTCCCTCCTAGCAGCTTCCAACTGACCCTGCAGCCTCTGATTCTCCACGGTAGCAACATCCAAAGCTCTTGCATGAAGAGTTCGGGCCTCTTCAAGTCCCCATCGGCTGCAAGAGTTTCACGCTTCCAGTACTTGACTGCATCGCGCAAATCAAGCAACAACTGCTTCATGAACCCTATGGTTGGCTCATACACCCAGTGGTAAAACTCACAACCACCCTTCTACGCAGAAAAACGAAATCTAAGACCCATTGACTCAAAGGGTCCAACATAAAGTGAATCGAAGACAAATATCCAAGACAAATGGACCTAAAGTTTGAACTTACTCGAGCACGCGCACACTTCTGAAACCTCATCCCTGGGTTCAAATCACTCCAAGAGATGAACTGATCGGCTTTGACACCACAGTTACAGTTCACTGTAGGGGTGTACTCCAGGGGAGCTTCACAGTATGGGATGGGAGACGCGGATTGGAGGTTCCGGTGCCAATACTCTGCCGCTTCGCCTGCATTGCGGCTGGAAGAACTTGAGCTCGCCATTGGAGTCAGGGGAGCTCTCGACGGCAGATCTGGATGGGCTCTCGTCGGCGGCGGTGGAGGAGGAGGGAGACGGAATGGTGGGGTGAGAGACGGGCTGAGTGGGCCGGCCTATTTTAACCTGGCTCCAATCCTATGTGGCGTCCAACATGGACACCGGTGCTAGCAAAGCGGGGAAAACCAGGGTCCGCTGCCCAAAAACGGACTCAGGGGCTAAAGCTGGACCAGTGTGATAGATGGGACGCCATGTTTACACAGTTTTGAAGTTGAAGGCTAAAATTAAACTCAGCCAATAATTAAGGAGCTAAATATAAACTTAGTCCTTTTTTCTTTTGTCGAGAGGAACGACTGGATGAGGACAGAAGCCACAGGAAGTGATTACCCAACAAGTGGGCCGGCAGCGGATTAGCCATGAGCGAGTGGGCCGGGTAGTTGGGCTAGAATAGAATGGGGTGGACGACGTCTGGAATTTTTTCTCTTTATTATTATTAGAACTGAAGTTGCTGAAAGTCTTAATGTAGCTCAGCCCATCAGGTCTGGCCCGGATGAAATCTCTCCATGGGCTAGTTTGTGTTGGGATTGGATTCTTCTCTCCTCCCGGACAGAAACGGGCAGAGGGAGCGAACGCATGGAGAACAGAGAAGAGGAGAGGAAGGGCAGCGGTGGCGCCGCCGGCGGCGGCGGCTCGACTCCTGGGGCGAACCTAAGGGACCTGGTGTCGAGGGAATACTACGGCCACAAGAAGAAGGTAACACCTCTCAACGCCTCCGCAATATCCCATTATAATTTCTTCTTGAGCCCCTAAAACCCAGAATCTCGCCAGAAGAAAGGTTTCGATGTTCCAATTCGTAGGGTTGCAGTTCGTAGGGCGACGTCCTAAAATTCGGGCCAGAATGAGGAAACAAGCTGTGGAAGTACCGAAGTCGCAATCTTTGGGCCTTCCGGTTTGGTTCCTGAGAATATAGACGGGATCGTGGCCCTTCCTTGCTTTCGATTCGAAGCTACAAGCGAATTGGTGTGGAGATTTAGCTGTTTCTTCTCCTTATATATAGAACCTGTAAGGAGTCATAATGTTAGAGCTTGATGAAAAGGGAAAATATTGCTGCAGCCACAGATACTTGCAAAGGAATTTAGAGCTGTGGTGCCTTTCCTTGCAGGGGGAGCAAGAACAGTTACCCTTTGGTTCTAAAAAGAAAATTGAGCTTATCTTAGTTCATGTTGGAGTATTTCTTTATTGTTAGTTTTTCACCTGTTTATGTTTGTCTTTGTTGTCTTTTGTCAGTGCTGAAAAATGGTTACACATTACTAAGAAAGAAGATTGTCACTAATGATGACTTCTAGTGCTTTCTAGGGTTGTAAAGTTGCAATGAGGAAAACTAAGAAGGGATAATCTCCCTTTCAGAAGGAATATATGGCATGTTGAGGATTTTTTTTCTTTGTTTCTTGTATATGTTGGATGTGCTGCTTAATTGTCCTCAACTCCTCATAGCAATCTTCAAAGCAAAACCACTCTATACCCTAGGACTTGGCAGTACAAAGTTCAGATTGATTTGTGGGTTCTTGTTTTTGCCTTTTGTTATTCATTTCATTGGTAAACTTATCACTGTATTCACCATTCTGATAGTTTTATTATTAGGTGCACTCTGTAGCATGGAACTGCCTAGGCACAAAGCTTGCTTCAGGATCGATCGATCATACCGCACGTGTCTGGAGCATTGATCCACATGGCCATGTAACTTTCTCTCCTTCTGTCATTGTTACCAATTTACTTTCACAGAATGGGATATGCTTTCTGTTGTCATCTTCTCAAATGCTCCCCTCTGTTATAAGAGTCATTTTGGTAAATTTTAAAATTCTGCATAACTGGTATATTTCCTATCTTATAGAACTTAGATAACAAGTTATGACCTTGAACTTAAGAAAGCATTTGTTTGTGTGATATGCCAAAGAGAGGTAAATGCTTCACATTTGCACCTTGGCTTTTTGTCGCAGGTACTTTACAGTAATATATTCCTGTTTCTATAGCTTGTGCACAATAGAATTATCTGTTCAGTTTATTAATTATTGGTGTAACTCAACATATAATGTTCTTAGTGCAACATAGCTTTTACCATAATTAAGACCCCCCTCAAAAAACTTTTACCATAATTTGTAGCATGAAAAGTGGTTTAATTCTGAGCAGGTGGAATCTTTAGAGTAAGCTATAGAGTTTTGAATAAACTTTTAGCTAGAGTATTTCCTCGATTCTTAATAATAGCCTCTATGCTTTGTACTTGGTAGCAGGGAGTGGTAATTTCATCTTACTCTATACCATTGAAAGTTCTAAATTGGAACTTTTGCTAATTTTGTTACAGTCTAAGGTTAAAGATATTGAACTGAAAGGCCACACAGATAGTGTAGATCAGCTTTGCTGGGATCCAAATCATCCTGATACAGTTGCTACTGCAGCTGCAGACAAGTCTATTCGTCTTTGGGATGCTCGAAGTAAGTAGCACACTTCTTCCTTGATGATACTAGAATGCACAGTTTTTGTTTAGCATTTCATAATGCATTTATCATTATGCCTTTTTAAATCTATGGAATACATTTTTGACTTCGGCTGAGTTTGGATCCTTCCAAATTTCCATAATCTGGTAGAAGCCAAGTTGATTCAGCTTTTGAGATTGTGGAAGCTGGCTTTGGAGTTGGTGCGTGTTTGGAGACCATCCTAGCTTCTGCAAGCTTGATCCTGGAATCTGATATGATCCAAACAGGCCCTTTGTTATTTCCTACATTATCCCACATTTACAACAAATTTGATGTGGGAAGATCTCTTATGTAATAACTTTATCTGGAAGCTATTTTGTTGCATGTGACATCTGGCTTTTGGATGATATATGTTGTATTTTTTGTTCTGTCTTGGTGGTAGTTTTTCTGTCAATCGAGTTATAATGTTTTTATCTTCTCATCAATGCTTCTTTGTGTTTTTTTCAGGTGGAAAATGTCAAACTGTTGAACTTAGCGGAGAAAACATCAACATCACGTATAAACATGATGGGACTCAGATAGCTGTTGGAAACAAGGTTTGTACTGCCTAACTTCTCTCTGCTCACACCAAGAATGGATACATTTATAAGAAAACTGACCTATATTAATGTTCTTAGGTTTATTTAAAAGATAGATTGTTCTAATGTCATTTTCTTTGGCTTATACCTCTCTCAGCAAGTACCTTGAAAAATTGCGGCTCATAAAATGCAGCCATATTGCTATTTTGGTGTTTCTTTTTTGGAAGTCCTTCAATTTCACATTGTTGAATCCTGTACCAGTATCATTGCAATAATATAGAATGGAATTATGCACCTAACGATGACATATAAACATATTAATTAATCAATTAAATGGATTTGTGACATGTTTTTCTCTATTTGGTTATAGATAAATATTCTTGAGCTTGAGAAAGCAATTGCGAATAATTTATCAAAAATAAGGCATTTTGGGGGTGGGGGGATCATATAAGGTTATTGCAATGAATGCATGATTCGTAAAAACTGTTCTCTATATGATGTTTACAAAATACTGAAACTCTATTTTTATCAAATTTTATATTTATGTCTACAATAACAGCTTTTGTAATGGCAGGAGGACGAGCTGACTATATTGGATGTTAGGACACTTAAAGTTGCTAAGAAACACAAGTCTACTTACGAGGTAATTATGAATTGAAGCTTGGCTATATGAAACATTTTCTAACAATTCTTCGTTTGATCCAAATGTTCTTTGGATTAGCATGCACATATACATGTCGGTAGAAATAAAATGGGCCGCTCTGTCCATATATGCTTGTCTGAGACAAAATTTGATGTATGAATGTTTTCTATGAGTAAATGGGTACTGCTGTATGAATTGAATTTACCAAATAATTGAACCTATATTTTAATCTATGTATTGCTGATTTATGCCCCTTTGTGTTTTCAATTTATTGCAGTTCTTTTTTTTTCTTTACTTTGGTGTGTTTTTCTTGGATCAGTTGTTGCTTAATTTGGAAGCATTGTAATGCTTATCTTCTCTAAGGAGCAAAACCAAGTGTCCACAACGTCTTACAACAGGTCAATGAGGTTTTGGTGCATTGCAGATGCCAAAGGGTTGTTCCTATTGGTAGATTGGTAGAAGGTTTCATCTAGAACAGATATTAGCTGTCCTTGTTTACTTTTCTGATTTTCTCTTCTGTTACCCCTTTATTTGGTCCTGATGTTCCCTCCCTCCCGAGGTGGGGCTGCTTGGCCATTTTGGCCTCTCCCTCAATGTAATGATATACATTGTGTGCGCTTAAGGAAAAATGTTGCTTTCATTGTTTTATGTTTGTGAATTGCATTAATGCTTTGTTCCTCAGGTGAATGAGATTGCTTGGAATAAAGCTGGAGATCTATTCTTCATTACTACTGGGTTAGGTAGGATCTAGGTGCCTTTTCCAAGCTCACATTAATAATACTGATGAATAAATAAACATGGTACTTATATTTTGGTTTAGTGCTACCATATTGTATCAGTTAATGTTTCCACATGGTCTGTTGTTCATGCAGGACACGTTGAGGTGGTTAAGGATCTTGAGTTTTTAAAGCCCTGCAAACTGAATGCTCATACAGCAGGGTGTTATTGCATTGCAATGGATCCAATTGATAGGTATTTTCTATTAAAGGTTCTTTATTTATTTCTCACCCCCTGGTACTTCTCTGGATCCCTTGGATTTGTAATTTAATACTACTTCAACTGGGTTATCTGGTCTGATATTTGACTTAAGATGTAACAGTGAATTCTACAAATGTTTGACACTGATGCTTGCATGGTTAATGACTTTAATTTAAATTAATATTGGCACAACCTATTCACCTATGTTCTCACTATTAGAATACAAATATTCCTTTTCTTTTTGAAAGACCCGAGTAATAAGAATTATTGAAATTTTACATCCTAGCTTCATCTCTAGGTAAAGAAGAAATTGTTAGCTATCAACCTTGGGTTAGTGATTAACTAGGACATTACCTACCTGTAAGTGAGTTTTAGAAGATATGATTACCTGTTCTGTCCTTACAAGTACTGAATTCAGAATTTACATAGAGGAGCAAATTAGTTTGCCAGGGGACCTAGATTGTTGTCTATGCGAGATACTGTGACCTGCAAACTGTGAGGCTCAATATACCAGCGCATAGATTGAGGTGGGGAAAATCGCCCGATGTCTGAGTCTGGGCCCATACGACAGCCTCATGTCGTATGGTAATGGTATTTTCCAAATAGCTTTCTTTGTGATGATGCCAGGCTAATTAATTCAGAAAGCACTTGTTTTGAAGTTTTGGTTCACAACAATATGCATGTAAGCATCATTCGTTTTGTAGTCGTCTTCTGGATATTAGTAGTCAGTTTTCTGGCTTCCTGTTACTCTGATTTCGAGAGAAAATTTAGTTTTTTTTTTCCTGATGACAGTTACAAATTGTTATGATGCTAGGTATTTCGCTGTTGGAAGTGCAGATTCACTTGTCAGTCTTTGGAATGTCAAAGAATTGTTATGCATTAGAACCTTCACAAAACTTGAGTATGTTCCTTTAGCTTAACTTTACTATATAACATTGCTAGATGGCAATAGTTTTGAATGGCTTTATATTCCTATAAACATGAGTTCTTAGTTGTCATTACTGTTCCTTTGCTGGAAGACTGTATTTAAAGATTTGAGGTTGGGGGAGGGGGAGTGCTTATTGAATGATTTGGCCATTACACTTGATGTTTTCCCTCTCTTTTCTCCATAGTCTCATGATATTTTAGACTAAAGAGTGTAATCTTCCCCCCCTCCCCCCCCCAAAAAAAGTTCTGTTCAGTCTGAATATGTTATATAAGTATAGGCAGAAGACGCTATGGGATTTGCTTAATTTATATCCACCTTTTATGTTAAAACATGTTACAAGTTGTGGGAAAACATGAACTCGCCCTAAAGCCACCAGGTTTTAACTCCACTGCTCCACATGCTATTTTTGTTTAGTGTCATCCATGTAATCATGTCATACAAAGTCGATACGCCCCTCAATCACAGTTCAACATCAACTATTTCAATTGGTTTCTGCTACCATATGTAGTGCCATGTCTGTTAAGCCCCTAACATATTTCATTGAGCCAATTTGGTGGCTGCTATCATCGATTCACGTTGATGTGCAGTTAGTGGTTCTGTTAGAGTATGAGTGTATTAGGCCCATGAGGCCCGGTATGTCATGCTATATTGCTACCCTTCTAGGGTTAGCCCAGTTATGGAATCAAAAAACTATCATGGTATCAGACTAGGCTTTCCTCTCCCTCCCCAGCCGCCGGCCGGCGCGCCGCCGCCGCCCCTGCAGCCATGGCTGGCCGTCCTCCCCCTCCTCCCTCTGCAACCTACTTCCACTCCTTCACCTCTCTCCCTACCTACACGTGGGCGCAAGCTGCCGCTGCTGCTCCATCCCTGGCGGCGGGCGCAGGAGCTCTAGCCGCGGGCGCAGGCGGCCCCCAGCGGACGCGGGTGCTCTGGCCGCGGGCGCAGGCGCAGGCGGCCTCCTAGGCGCTCCTCCTCCCACTGCCGCCCTGGGAGCTCCCAGCGCCGCCGCCGCCGCTCTCTCCCTCGCGCGGCCGCGGGTGCTCCAGGTGCCCTGGGCACAGCTGCACTGGCCGTGGCCATGGGCGTTGAGGATGCAGACGCTGGGGCGGCCGCCGTCGCTGCTGCCGTCTCTATCGGGCTGGACATGCCGCTGGGCGCAGGTGTCGTCTCTGCCGGACTGGGCATGCCGCTGGGCGCGGGTGCCTTTCCCTTCCCCGCCCCGCCACCTCTGCCAACTACTTCCAACCTCCACGTCGCGGGTGCTGACTCCGCCCTCGCCGCCGCCCTTGTCTCTGCTCGGGCTGCTGCTGCGGAAGGCTAGGCCTGTGTGCGCGAGCGTGATGCGGCCGATGCACTGGCCCACCAGATCACCGAGGCGGAGCAGCTCATCCATCCTGCCTCAAACGACGCCGAGGCCACCTCCTCCGGCTCGACGGGTCACCGCGTGTCCCACACCGCGGTCATCTGGCACGATCTGGCCAACCCGCTCGTGACACAGCTCCACTACCAGGCCGGCGGTGTCCAGAACATCCGGCTCCTTGTCTCGGTCGTTCTTGAGCTTGAGTCGCCCTCCTACACCCACTGGCGGGACCTGGTTCTCACCCTCCGCCGCTACGCTCTAGATGACCACATCCTCGTCGACACCTCGGTCGTTGTCCAGACCCCCTCGTGGCTGCGCCTTGACAGTGTGGTCCTCTCCTGGATTCTCGGAACGATCTCCCTGGACCTCCACGACCTTGTCTGCAACTCTCTCGATGCTCGCCGGGCCCGGCTTACGCTCGAGGGCCAGTTTCTGGGCAATGCTGAAGCCTGGGCTCTGCGTCTCGATGCGAGCTTTCGTACCTTCGTCCAGGGTGACCTCTCCGTTGGCGAGTTCTGCCGACGGATGAAGGAAGGTGAGAACCATTGAATTTGACTCTTCTGGTCTTACTATGAAGGATTTAGCTTCCCGGTGTCCTCTTCTCCGCTGTGACAGCACGGGCCCCTTTACACCCTTTGGTTTCCGACATCTTCGCCGTCCATTTTGTCAATTGCTTTTGCCGCCACTACTTCCTCCACCACTTGGCACTGTCGCCTCGACGACCCTGGACGTGATGCCCTAATGCAGCTTAGTCGTAGTTCCGACATTCGTTGTACTCGGACTCACAATGAGCACTTGTGTCGTGCGTGCTAGCTGGGTCGCCATGTTTGTCTACCTTTTCATCCTTCACACGCTACTCATGTTTTTGATCTTGTACACTGTGATCTATGGACATCTGTCATCAGACTATCTTGTGGTGGTTGATGATTTCCCTCATTATTCATGGACGTTTCCCTTGCGTGCGAAGTCTGATACATTTCCCGCACTCCATTTTTCGCCTGGGTGTCTACTCAGTTTGGCCTCACCATCAAGGCCGTACAATGTGACAATGGTCATGAGTTCGATAAAACCACCTCCCGGGCCTTCTTTCTCTCTCACGGTGTCTAGTTGCGCATGTCTTGCGCGTATACCTCCTCCCAGAACGGCAAGGCTGAGCACATGATTCGGACCACGAACGACACCATGCGCACCCTTCTGCTCCAGGCGTCACTTCATGCTCGCTTCTGGGCTGAGAGTCTGCATACCTCTACCTATCTTCTTAACCGCCTTCCTTCCGCTGCCTGCTCAGCTCCTATGCCACATCATGCTCTCTTCGGTACTCCTCCTCGGTATGAGCATCTTCGTGTCTTCGGGTGTGCCTGTTACCCTAACACCGCTGTCACCGCTTCCCACAAGCTGGCTCCCCGATTGACTCTGTGTGTCTTCCTCGGGTATTCCTCGGATCACAAGGGTTACTGTTGCTTTGACCTCACCTCTTGTCGGGTCCTCATCTCTCGTCATGTGGTGTTTGATGAGTCCATCTTCCCCTTCTCCACCACCATCACACCCACTACCACCCCTGACCTTGACCTCTTCTCTCTGTTTCCCACTGACACGGTGGTTTAGCCACCCCTGCCTTTTTATCCTACAGGTACTGCGCCCTTCACCGGGCCATGTCCCTGCTCGCCGCCCGCCGGTGACGCCTCTGGCTCTGCACGGGTCTAGAGGCGTCGCCCTCCGGTGCTGCCTCGGCCCCTCCGCTCGACGTGGGTCCAGGGACGTCGACTTCCGCACCTCCTGCACGTTTTCCCAGCCGGTGCACGTCTACCCGCGTCGTCTGCGGCCGGCTCCGCTACCTCCGTCACCACCGGCGGCCTCTTCCTCTCTAGCGACGCCTATGCCACCGGGGACCTCCTCTCCGCCGGCGAGCCTACACCACCGCCACGGCCCCCGACTGCCCGTGGTTTGCCGCTGGTGTACCACCCACCGCTCCTTCACCGACACCCGCGGCATGTTCACGCTATGGTGACACGGCACGCGGCTGGCACCCTGCGGTCCCGGGCTCTCGCGGTGATGCCCGGTGACCCGTAGGTCTCTCCTGTACCCTCTTCCGTTTGCGACGCCTTGTTGAACCCTCACTAGCGCCGCGCAATGGAGGAGGAACACGCGGCGCTCCTCGCCAGCCAGACATGGGATCTGGTACCCCGTCCGCCTGGCTCCAACGTCGTCACCGGCAAGTGGATCTGGACCCACAAGCGGCGGGCTGATGGTACCCTTGAGAGGTACAAGGCTCGCTGGGTTCTCCGAGGTTTCACTCAATGCCCTGGAGTCGACTATGATGAGACTTTCAACCTCGTGGTGAAGCCGGCCAACGTCCGCACGGTGCTCTCATTGGCTGTTGCTCGCTCCTGGCCCGTGCATCAGCTAGACGTCAAGAATCTGAGACAGTCTACTATAGCCAACTGGCGGGGTTTGTTGACTCTTCTTGTCCCGACATGGTCTGCTGGCTCAACAAGTCTCTACGGCCTGAAGCAGGCCCCTCAGGCGTGGCACTCTTGACTTGTTGGGTTCCTGTTGACACTAGGATTTGTGGAGGCCAAGTCAGATACGTCCCTGTTTATCTATCACCATGGAGCTGAGACTGTCTACCTGCTGCTCTATGTTGATGATATTGTCCTCACAACCTCTAGTTCGTCACTACTACGCTACATCATCAGCTCTCTTCGGAGTTTCCTATGAAGGATCTGGGTGTGCACCACCACTTCCTCGGGGTCACCGTTGAGCCTCGTCCCATCGGACTACTTCACCAGCAGCAGTACACTCTTGATATCCTGGAGCGAGCTGGTTTGACTCATTGGCGAGCTGGTTTGACTCATTGCAAGCCCTGCTCCACTCCGGTTGATACATACGGCAAGCTGTCAGAGGCCGAGGGTCCCCCAGTGGCCAACCCCACTGCATACCAGTGTCTTGCCAGTGCACTTCAGTACCTCACCTTCACCAAGCCGGACATCACCTATGCAGTACAGTGCATGATCCCCGAGAGCCCCACCTCACTGCTCTCAAGCGCCGCCTCTGCTACCTCTGCGGCACTGTCGACTGCGGCTTGCTCCTTCACCGGTCTTCCTCCACCGAGCTCGTTGTCTACACTAACGCGGACTGGGCCGGGTGTCCGGGCACTCGGCGCTCCACCTCCGGCTACGCTATCTTTCTAGGCGGCAACCTGGTGTCGTGGTCGTCCAAGCGCCAACCGGTGGTCTCCCGCTCCAGTGCCGGAGCACGCTGGTCTACTGCGACAACGTCAGTGCGGTGTACCTCTCCAACCCTGTTCAGCACCAGCAGACCAAGCATGTGGAGATCGATCTACACTTTGTCCGAGATCGGGTCGCCATCAGCGATGTTCGGGTCCTCCATGTCCCGACCACCTCCCAGTTTGCTGACATCTTCACCAAGGGCCTCCCGTCCTCGACCTTCACCGAGTTTCGCTCCAGCCTCAACATCACCAGTGGCTAGTTTCGCCTGTGGGGGGCTCTGTGTGTGTGCTTCTTTTCGTGTCCAATCTGTAACTCCGTCGCGCTGGTAGTTTAGACGGGGGGGGGGGGGGGGTTAGAGTATGAGTGTATTAGGCCCATGAGGCCCGGTATGTCATGCTATATTGCTACCCTTCTAGGGTTAGCCCAGTTATGGAATCAGAAAAATCTATCAGGTTCAATGCCCTTGGCTAACTTCTTCTGCAGAACCTTGTCTCAGGGAATTGGAGAAAATCGACCAAGGGTTAAAGTTATTTTAGCTCTGGACTTGTAGCCCTTATATCCCCATTTGCCAGTGAGCGAGTCTCTCCACTTCTCCTGGTTTCCAATCAGCCTCCTTGCAAAATAAGCAACGGTTAGGCTGCCTAGAAATTACCTTCTGCAGAGCCAGAGGGCTTTCAGCAATCGATGTGCCCTTTTATGAGAAATGATGGAAAAGTGTAGCAATATTGAATTCACTTAGTTTGATGAAAATGCATTTTTTACCGGGATTAGGCCGTCAGAGTGGGGTCGAATGAAGAAATGGTGATAAGCATTCATTCAAAGAAAAACCTTGATTAGCTGATCAAGTAATCCTTCCAGTTTCAATAAGCTTAGAAAGATTTATATCTTTATTTTTATTACTTTTTCTCATAGGTGGCCTGTAAGAACAGTTAGCTTCAATCATACTGGAGAATTCATTGCATATGCCAGTGAAGATCCTTTCATTGACATTGTGAGTCGTCACACACACATAGTATACTTTCCTTTTTGTTCAAGACTAAATGCTGTTAAAACTTATAAGTACTGTTATTTTACGTTTTATTATGCTTCCATCAGGCCAATGTTGAGACTGGACGATCAATTCATCAGATTCCATGTAAAGCAGCAATGAATAGCGTTGAATGGAATCCTAAGTACAATCTCCTGGCCTATGCAGGAGACGACAAGAACAAGTACTCAGCTGATGAAGGTATGGTTGCTGCAATTCACTCATTAGTTTGGTCTAGTGGTCTACTCATGCTGTCTATTTACTGGCAACAATTGAAGACATAGTTGATTTCATTAACATGAGGCCATCGCTACAGCAGCCGGAAAAAAAAAACTGAATGTCTGGTTCAGTTTAGCTTTTGACCTTTCTCAGCAGCTGTTGTGTTGCTTTTATCTGATCAATCAGTTGTTAACCCATTTCCCATTGAACTATCTGGTTTTTGACCAAACTGCCTAAAAAACAAGAATGGTTGAACTGGCAGATTGCACTAAGGAATAATTCGGGTGGAGCTGTATCATCTGCCTAGTGAAGTATACAGGATTATCTTGCTTTAAGAGATTCTAGTACTATTTTTATTGAGACTCCTTTTAGCTCATAAAGCTCTGGTGGTATAATGATAAAAGAATTGATAGGCTCTTACGATTTGTTGCTTTTTGCAGGTGTTTTCCGGATATTTGGCTTCGAAACACACAACTGATGCTGACTTAGACTACCATCATATCTTTACATTGTAGATTCACTTTCGTATCTGTTTACACTGATACATTTTCTAGATGTTCATTGTAATTTCAATGCTGATCAATCTTCTGCCAGCTTGAACTGAACGTCATTGTTGTAGTGTATCACAGGATACCGTGTGACTAACGTATTTTCATTTTTTGTGTTGTGACGAAGGATACGTTATGTTATGTGGACGAAGTTAACCTGTTTACTTGTTTCATCTGATTAGAACCCAAATGACATGGAATATATTGAGAATAAAACAAAATTACACAAAGATGTTTGTGAAAGGAGGGAAATTTGTGGGAGTTTTTAACTTGTATTTCCTCCGTTCTAAATTTTAAAATGTTTTGGCGGTTTAGATACATTATTTTTACTATGTATGTCTATAAAAGCTAAAAATGGAGTACTGTTTTTTTAAACTGAGTGTGCATGAGAGCTATGTCATTTCATTGCAGGAGAGCATCCTCAACAGAAGACTGACCTCGCCTTTTGATAAATTTTGAGTGCACGTGCTGTGGTATAGTTCGAACTAAAGTATTCGTGACAAGATCTGCCCCCAAATTGAACGCAGTTTTCGTAACCTGATAGTTTGAAACCGAACCCTTAAAAAAGAAACAAAACAAAGCTTAGTAAGGCCCCGTTCGTTTCCTGCGTATCGACGTCCAGGAATAGTTCCGGCTGGATTGTTAGTTTATATTTGTATAAGATTTCATCAACCGGAATAAATCCTGGCTTGATACAGTTCAAAACGAACGAGCCCTAAGTGAGCGCACGAAGTGGCAAAATAGTTCATAGAAATGAAAGGAGGCAGCCTGACGGTGGTAAGTTTGAGTCCTTTGCTAGTAAAATTTAATGAGCACAACTGGAGAAAGAACGCATGCTAACGCGACACAATGCTACAATGGCATTACTTCAAAAAATAATTCTTTAACTTGCATTCATAAACAGTACTTTTCTCTCAAAAAAAATCAGCATAAGCAGCAACATAAATCAAATTTCAGTGAAGCGAACATGAAATATTGCTAGTTTTGCTTCTTTTTTTCTCCAGTATGATCTGTTCACGTTCCACACAACATAAGCCGAATTTGTCAGGCAACCCACACATTTCATGACAAAAAAAAAATCTTACAGGGATTCAGATCCACAACAAAAGAAGCCAAAAACAGACACCACCCCTAGATGCTTGCAGGAATGCAAAAAAAGAAACCAACAAGAATCATATTTCGCAGCTGATCATCAAGGTCAGGCCCTGTACACGTTGAAATGCTTCGCCCATCGCCGTGCCATGAATGGGTCATGGTAGTCCCGCCTCTCAGCACAGCAGCTCCTCCTCTCACCGCCAATGCTCAGCCCCATCTCTCTCATTCCACAGTACCGGCTGTCGCCTTTCTCTTCGAACCCGACAGCAATTTCACCTGTCCTCAGCTGGTCCTCTCTTCCACCCTCCAGGTAACTGTAACCAACAAGTATGAAGCCACAATCTGCCACAAGGTCAAGCGGGATCCTTCGCTCCTCACCACCCCTCAGCTCTCCAAGCCTAACCATTCCCCCATGCTCCCCTATCCTCAGCTGGGTGTCGCCAATCACACCGCCAAGCAACCGAGCGAGGAGCTCCTCAAACTCATGCATGATAAATCCAGTCTGCACCCCGAAACCGAGCCCGACATGGAACTGGTGGACTGGGATGTTGGAATGGTTCATATCCACACCAACATAGTTGCGCACTGGATGATCAGACAAGTGAAGGATGCAGTTGCTTGGGTTACGATGCGCCCGGTCCTCCAATATCTTCAGGCCCTTGTGTAAAGCCCCTACTGGATCAGTCCCACCAACACAGCAAAGGTGTTCAATGACCTGCAGTGCCATTCTTTTTCCATGGGATGTCATCCGGCGCAAGGGGAAAGCACGGGTTGCAGTGGTGGCATTCGTGACAATGGCTAACCGGTCAATTGCCCTCATGGAGAAGACAACAAGCGCCATTGCCTGCTTCAAGAGCCTCAGATGTGGTCCATTAGGGCTGGCAACCAGGACCATATCAATGGCTGGCTGTGGAGCAAGACTGACAGAGAGGTAAGCACGCTTTTGTCCACTTGGTGAAGCAATCTGCGGTGGTGAAAGCATGGAGGAGCCGCTGTACTGGCAGTGCTGTTGTAATGGCAACATGTGTCCACAGGGGTAATGCCCGAGGACATGATGGTGAGCTGCCACTGGAGCCGGGATGAGAACGAAGCGAAGACATGGATCCACATGCTCAGTCAAAGTGAAAGGCTCTACTGGGTCATCATCGTTGTAGCGGGCAGCACGGATGGAGGACCTTCTGTTAACACGGGATGATGCAATATTGTCATCCAGGATGCGAAGAATTGGATCCGACTGGTTGTGCAGCAATGGTGGAACCTTCAAGTCACGTGGCAGCTCAGACCATTGTGCACGGCAGATAGGGCAGCTGATATTGCCATGACGGATGTTGGAGGCGATGCATAGGAAGTGGAAAGAGTGGGAGCATTGCGCTGTGAAGATTGCTGGAGTCTCACCATTCTCAATATCACTGCTGCTGGTGCTGAGGAGTTCCAAACATATTGCACATAGATTCTGAAATTTAAAATCACAACATATTGCATAATTAGAATGTAAACTCCATATCCATGAATAGCATAATTAAATAAGTGCGAAATTTTTACAATCAATTTAAGACAATAAGGTCCTCATCTGGAGAAAATTCCTTGATTGTTCTTGCTTCACTTGATCATTATTTAGCCCCCTAAGACCTACTACTTCCATAGTCTCCAAAACTAACCAGACTTAAATCCTCATCAGAGGCATCAATAGAGACGCTGACAGGACAATACAACACAATTATTGCACGCATTGCGAGCTGGCTTATGTTGAACACATAGGACTGCTCATCAAGAAAAAGGGAAAAAAAGACTTTTCAAACTCTAAATGGCTTGTTAACTCAGATGTATCTCGTTGTAGGAGAATTTGTTTGGATCAAAATTTTGCTTTAATCTAAATGGAGTAATGCCATTGCAACCTAGCTAGCATACAGATGTTCATTGCACAAACATAAAAGAATATTGGCAAACATCTTTTCTGATCTTGCATTATAACTTCTCATAAATATTAGTTGAAAATTCCAAAAGCTCTACTTGATTGTCTTAATAATAGTGATTATAAAATGATTTCAAAAGGCATTAGTTTTCTTTTGGAGAAATGAGTAATATCAAGATATTCCCTGGTGGTCACTGGCTACCATGATAAGGTGTTCATAAGTGACTACTCTTACTTTTATGTGCCATTAGGGAGACAAGCATTATCAGATCTCTGAGACCACATACGTGTCCATGAAGAGTAGCTACAAAGTACCAAGACACCATATTACCAAATTATTGAAAAGGAAAACATGATTATACGAGCCACTTTGGATGTGAGATATCAGTGTGGACAGTCATGAGACTAATTGTGTGCACTAAATGAATATATGTTGTATACTTGCAGTTGCAACAGTCTTGAGATATAAGTGTGGACGGTCATGAGACTAATTGTGTGCACTAAATAAATATATGCAGCCCCTTTTTATACTTGCAGTTTCAACAGTCTTACACTAACAAGTTTTCAAGCTGGCTCAATTCACTTATCATTCTTTGTGTCTTCAGGATTCTGAAAACATCGGAATGATTGTGTCTTTAATAGTGCAAGTCCAAGAGTCACAGCTCCGGTGCAGGCTGTCGCAGGTGAATGCATCTTGTGGTGCTCTGCTGGAGCAAAGGTGCTCCAGGAGCTGCTGGTCAGGTCATTTGCTGGGGGATAATACTCCTGGTCTTGGTAGCTAGTTGGTCACCTGCTGTTGAAATGGGCCATTTGTTTCTTGTTTTCTCCTGTTTGTGGTGGCTGTGTCATCATGAGTTTTGGGGGGACTTTGTCCCTCTTGTGTACTCTCTTCTTTCTTAGTAAAATGATACACAACTCTCTTGCTTGTTCGAGAAAAAAAAAGTCTCCTTTCAAACTATAAGATGGAAAGCCGTTGAGTGAAAACAGAAACCCCAGATATATAGTTCAATATCTGAAGGACTATTAACATATTTGATCTGTTTTTCAAAAGTCTTAATGATCAACACAATCACCTCATAAGCACTTTCCTTTCAAAAAATAGCTTGTCATGGAGGGAACAACCTTCACTCCTGAGCATTCTAGAGAGGGATTAGAGTAAAGAGCACAATAATTACTTACCACAAATTTGCCTTTTAGTTTGTCACAGCTACCATAACTAACCAGTTTGTCTCTTGGTATCTAATCATCTGTTTTTTCTCTTTCTATCTTAGTCATTCTTAGGTAAGGATGCTACTGATATCTTCATGATTTCGTTTGTTAGAGAAAGTTTCTTTTTTTTATATATATAAAAGCTCCATTATTGAGATTGTCTAATAAGAACAGTGTTGGTGGTCCAAATAAAATTCGTACATTCAGAAAGAAATAGAAAAGGGAGATGTAAGTGGACATATAGCTGGTACCTTGTCAGCCACTCTGGTGCTGGTGGGTTCCTCCATCTTTTGCTGCTCTCCATCAGTGCTGTCTGCAGCCGCATTCAGTGCCGAGCATGAGATCTGCATATCAATACAAAATGAGTTATGGAGTAAGATACATTTGTACACTGCAATACAGCTGCATTCAAGATACTGTTCAGATGGCAAAGAACAATAAATACGCTTCACGAGAAAAATGTAGAAATAAGAAAGAAAGAAAGGCAAAGTTGTCCTGTCTAATATTTTTGTACTTCCATATGCTATTTTTCTATCAATGATATCTAGCACATATGTGGGTTCATAAGGAAATTCACACATCTACCTACCATATGGTCATTCCTTACACAGTTACAGTGCTGAAAGCCCAAAACAGTTGCACTACTAACTGCTAAGTACTAACTGTTAATTTACCGCATAACAGGTTAATCTACAGTTCCAAGAGAACTGAATGTTGGTGAAGGGAGAAATAAAAGATGCCCAATTTCTAAAGGGAGAAAAGGGTAAATTTAAGGGAACACAAACTACCCTCATAAAAATATTTGCCATATGTAGAGCAACTTGCAACCACTAGCAATCCTGAAATGGGGGAAAGGGGCCCAATACCCAAGAGAATGCAGAACCTTTCATCAAATAAATGAAACAAGATAGCCTTGGGGATATATAATATGTGCAAAAGGTAACATGCGCAGAGTTTTCAACCTTGTATAGATGCCCGGATCAGAAGTCATATTTTGAGGGAAAATAAATGACCGTAAACATGGTACATGGTGGACAATGTGGAGGGTGCATCAAGATTTGAAATTTGTGCTCATATTTCTCTCAGCGTACCAGTACAAGGGGGTACCGTGGGAGAAATATTAGCACCAAATTATTGCTCTTGCTCTCTCATTAATGGATGAAGAGTACGAAGAAATACGAACCAGGTAGGTCGACAAACCAGTACTAATACTTTTATTAGTAAGCAACACCTATGAGAAATAAAGGCAAAAGGATTATCCAAGTCAAAGAATCAAAGTGGGCATAGGGTTGGTTCTTGTTAAAAATCCAAATCTAATCACTACTTAGTATTTACAGTTTGTTTGCAGTAAAAAAAGACAGACACAAAACCAACCAGGAGGAAGTAAAGCATTTGGAGCAGTCTTTGTGATGGGATGAGACGAAATTTAAAAGAGAGGCAAGGAGGCAAACGAACATGTGCTTTTGATGTAAGCACGCCGCAACAACCACACACCTAGACTAGAAACGAAGGGGTGCAAAAAAACCAAAATGCAGTTGAGAAAAAGGGGTGAAAGGGACAGAGGAAAAGGAGCAAGCTAGAACAGGACATGGACAGATGCATTGATTTTGCGGGTGGAAACTCAAAATTAACCCCATCCAATAAAATGGTGCCCCCTAAATCTTTGTTATAATGCCACTGTAATCAACGAGGAACTTGCACAGATGAACACAGGATCTTGTTTTCATGAAGATGATAAAACAGAGAGAACCCAACCCGAAAAAGAAATACAGCAAGTCTTATGAGACCGAACAATGCGGTAAAAATGAGCTGATTCTTGGACCCTTTTCGCCAAGAACAGCTGCCCCAAAGCACCTAAAATCCTCGGAAGCAAGACGGGAGAGAGAGTGAGTGTGTGTGTGTGTGAGAGAGAGAGAGAGAGAGAGGCACATACAGTCTTGGAAGGAGGAGGCGGGGAGGGAGAGGCGGCGTAGGAGAAGAAGGAGGCGCATGAGAGGCCGATCCGCTTGGCCGCCGCCCTCCGCCACCTCGCGAGCGTCCCTTCGGCGGCGCCGTCGCCGCCGCCGCTGACGCAGCCCCCCACCATTGCTCGCCGCTCCTCCCTTTCCCACTGAGCTGCCAGCCTACACCGCCATGACCTCTTCTTTCTTGCTCCACTCAGCTGCAGCTGCTGCTGCTGCTGCTGCTTCTTCTCTCTCTCCAATCTCTGGCCTTGCCTGTCAGGGCTCAGGGGGAAGGTGTAAACGCTCTGGCTGCCTTGTGGGCTTGCCTGCCTTTGTACAAGGACCTGCTGCTTGCTGGGCGTGGGCGTGGGCGTGGGCAAGCCGCAAGCGAGACGACGAATTTCTCTCTCTCCAATCCCTGTCTCTCTCTCTCTCTCTCTCTTTCCTCAGCAGTGGGGGTGTGGGGTGAGGTGAGCAGAGTTTGGAATTGCAATGTAGCCCTTGTCATTTTGCCATTTGGATTTTGGACCCACACTCCCATGAAAACAAATGGACAAATGCTGATTCATTACTGGACTGGAGTGCAATGTAGTGGGGTCAGGCCATATTTTAAAACATAGGGTTAACGTTAACCCAGGGTTAACTCACATCTGTCGGTTTCCTTCCACTAATAAATAAAACAATAAAAACACCTGTAACCTATTTCTTCCAACCTGAAAAAAAAAGTACAATTCTAGCATGACATCAAGTCAAATCTTGAGTTTAACTAAGTTTTATATAAAAATATTAATATTTATTTGAAACAACATTAGGTAAGTCGACAGGGCCATGCGCCTATTCAGAACACTTTTTTGTGCCATAACTCGTGACTTGTATACAGAATCAAGATTTTCCATGTCCTCTATTAAGTGTTTGGGCTATTGACGTTTCAACAAACACGATAATCATGGTCATCGCCAAAATGTTGTTTTCTGAGAACAGATACTTAGAATGTTGTGCAATTTTATTAAGAATATCCAATATATCTTTCAAACTCAGCCCTGCAGTAATAAGTCTGAACAATTCTAGGATCTGAAAGCAAAGAGAGACCTTTGCTTGCGGAATGCAGAATGCTACTGGCAAGCAAGTTGTTTAGTTCCAAAAATTTCTAAAACTGTCATCCCATTAATTAATTAGACGCATACATAAGCATTAAGTATAAATAATAATAACTAATTGTAAAATTTATTTGTAATTTATAAAATTAATTTTTTAAATCTAATTAATTTATGATTAAATAATAATTACAAAATACAAATAAAAATAATACTACGGTAGCCAAATCTCTGTGAGATAGACGAGGTACATTCACCGTGGTCCCACTCGTGTGCTGGCCTTTTCCTCTTTGGGGGCACGGGAACAGCGATTTAAAAACCTTTTGGGGCATGCCTTGCCTTGACTGCCTTTCATACTCCTGCTACCATACGGAGCGTCACATCTGAGCCGTTGGTTGGCCGGCATGCCTTGCCACCCAAGCCGATCGCAGCCGCTCATCACACCGCAACGGCCAGTGAGAGACTGACTGGCCAGCGGTCAGTCAGTCAGTATCAGTCAGACCAGTGGCACAGCGCCCAAAATGTTCAGTTGAGGTCTTTTGTTTTGGTTCATCTTTTTTTTTTCACTCTTTATTTACTACTGTACGAGTATTTTTCATGGCAAGATGGAGAGCTTCATAGGATATTGGAATGTAGTACGTACATACAGTAGTATAGTTGTGTGACCGCGTGAGTGAAGGTGACAACATAGGCCTTGTTTAGTCACAATTTATTTTTACAAAATAGGCCTTGTTTAGTTTTTTAAAAAAAAATTATAAAATTTTTCAGATTTCTCGTCACATCGAATCTTGCGGCACATGTATGGAGTATTAAATATAGATAGAAGAAATAACTAATTACACAGTTTAACTATAATTTACGAAACGAATCTTTTGACTTTATTTAGTCTGTAATTGGACAACATTTTGCCCATTTTTTTGGAACTAAACAAGGCCCTACCATTTTTGTTTGTATTTGATAAATATTGTTCAATCATGGACTAACTAGGCTCAAAAATTTCTTTCGTAAATTATAAACAAATTGTGCAATTAATTATTTTTATCTATATTTAATGCTCCACGTATGTGCCATAAGATTCGATGTGACTGAGAATCTTGAAAAAATTATAGAATTTTTAGAAGTAAACAAGGCCATAGTACGGGGCATTGATGCTCTTAGGAGCAGCAGTAGCGTCAGCAGTTGTTGGATTAGTTGCAACCGGTAACAAAAAAGCGTGGATTAGTACTACTAACCCAAAAGGTGATAGGACTAGTGGTATTTATTTGGTTAGAAACTAGTAGGTGGGTTTCAGTTTAGAAATCAAGGAGATGTGTATGTTACGTGGGCGGATTCAATTCAATGATCTCAGCACTTTCTCAAGTCGCTGGGTCATCTATTTTTCTAGATCAGTGGGTGAAGCCGCCTCCGTGAAGAAAAGTGTTGTCGCCATATTGTTTGTTACTGTTAAATGGTGATCAATGTTTTCAATGGTTGGCCGTGAATGTTTAGTGAACCAAGAGTACAACTTAATGCTTATGTCATTTGCACGTACTGATCTCAGCAAAGAAGGCAACCATTTTATCTTACTAGTAGTATATATATTATGTCTTTGTTCTAATATGATCCCTGCAAATCTTTCGAAAAATATAGATCCCTGTAAGGGTTTGTTGGGTTTGAAGAGAGATTGAGGTGATAACTAGTTCATTTTCCCCTTAGTGCCGTCCCAATCTTCAAGGAGAACAAGTCTCGGCCTCGGAAGTCGAACCTCGTTTGCAATCATGATAATCCCCATGAAAAGAAAAAAAATTCCTTTTCCTCCAATCAGGATGTATTACGAGGGAATGCCAGGCAAAGCATGAACATTGTTGTTCTTTTTTCTTCTCTGCGTAGGTAGCTATTGTTGGTGTAATTAACAACCTGAGCACCTAGCTCCAATGCAAATGGTGCAAATCTGTTCGCTGGTCTAAAAAGTCATGACTGAAATTACAGTTGGCTGATTTATTGTGAGAGAAAAACACTGCTGGCTGGTAGAAAAAATACGGCTGATAAGAAAAAATATGCCAAAACTTGCTGCTACTTTTTGAAATATTAAACTTATTACTAGTTTTGTAGTCTTTAATTAAACATATCGAGGACTTTTATGTTGAATATATGCAAGTATTTTCATTAAAAAATACATTTTTGTTCAATCTCATAAACTGCAAAATAATAATCTAAGGCGCTTTTTTTGTGAGTCAACCATGGCACTGTGAGGCGAAACGCTCCAATCAAATAGAAATTATCTATTTGCCTAGCCAAGCAAAAGTCATCAATTTTACATACAACACCTAATCAGCCAAATGTTTTGGGCCTCTAACAAAACAGGCCTTCATGTGTGGAAGCAAGCATGGTGACATTAAACTCTGAAAAAGCATAAAACCATTTCTCTCTTTTGCTCGTTGACTGATTAATCACGATGCAAAATAAAAAAAATGCAAAAAGGTACTTACTACGGTCACTTTGCATGGAGGATCGAAGGCCATTGTTGAGGTTGTTGAGCGGGGATATACTTATCCTAAGATAAGAAGAGATGGTGTGAGAATTCGCTGGCTATAGCAGGCAAAAACACCAAAAATCGATGGCTTCACAGAGGTATCACGGTTAACGCCGCCTATTGGAGCATCCTGTAAAAAAACCGCCTATTGGAGCATATGTCTTGTCCTTTTGGAGGTTTGGTGCACCGGTTGACGCCGCCGACAAGTGCACACCGACCAAAGGGGCGGAAAATGTCCTTATTCTGAATAAGGGAGAGGACGGGACATAGGCCTTGTCAAGTTCACCCTGAAAATCAAAAAGTTTTCAAGATTCTCCATCACATCGAATCTTGTGGCACATGCATGAAACATTAAATATAGACGAAAAAAAACTAATTACACAGTTTAGCTCTAAATCACGAGACGAATCTTTTGATCCTAGTTAGTCTATGATTGGATAATATTTGTCAGCGTCTAGACTCGTGGCCTAGACACAAATGAGTATAAGTTTGCGTGACTACCCAAGCCTGGATGGTGATGCAAGTGAGACACAGAGGGTTTATACTGGTTCGGGCCTGGAATGCTCTACGTCCAGTGAGATCGGAGGTCTGTATAGCCTTGCACCCTAAGGTGCTTGTAGTAGGGGGATACAAGCTGGTTGCGAGAGAGGGCTAAGTCCCAGGTCTCGGCTTTGTGGTGGACAGAGTGCTGGTCGCTGCTCTGTAAATGAGCACGGTGGTCATGTGTGTGAACTTGCCTATAGTTACGGGCCCTGGCTCCCCTTTTATAGCCTCAAGGGGAGATAGGGATTTACATGAGTAGATTTCCTCCTGCCGAGTGGAAGAGCTACAGTCCCAACCCTGTTGAAGCCTGTCCATCTTGTCCTTGAGGGATGGCTGCCAGCATGGTTGCTTCTGTAGAGGGTTACCGAGCCCTGTTGGAGTCATGGGGGTCGGATCGGTGGTACTGCTGATCATCCTGTCAATAGTGGGAGAAGACAGCAAATAGTGATGCTGATTAACCTCCCCCATTCTCTTTTCACTGTGAGGCGGTACACCACAGTGAAAGGGGTAAGGTCGCACAGTTGAAAGAGGTAAGGCTGCAGTTCCCAGGGTGGTTGGAACAGTCGCCACCCTGCCCTGCTGCAGTATGGGAGTCACCGTGCCTGTCACGTCGTGGGTACGGGCGCCGTGCGTTGGAAGTCTTGCTGATCCTGGTGGAGCGGCGTCCGACGCCCGAGCCCTGAAGTGGTCGGGCGAGGCGGGGTTTACACCCGAGGCTGAGAGGATCGGGCGAGACGGAACTTGCGCCCGAGGCCGAGGGGATCGGGCGAGGCGGTGTCTGCGTCCTAGGCCCTGAGGGGTCGGGCGAGACGGATCTTGCGTCCAAGGCCCTGAGGGGTCGGGCAAGCTGGGGCCTGTGCCCTGGTGATCGTGGTTAATTTGCTTTGTCCTTTGCGTTTTTTATAGCTCTGATTTGGGTATCCCTTTTTATGGTACCCAACAGTAGCCCCCGAGCCTCTGAAGGGGTGAGGTCACCTCTTCAGAGGTTCTTTCCTAAGGGACTATTGTTGACCGGGAACTTTTTTACTTTTCTCCGGAGGGTGCGCGCGAGCGCACCCGCCGGGTGTAGCCCCCGAGCCTTTTGGAGGAATGGGGTTATTCCTTCAAAGGCTTTTACCCCTCAGTGCTATAGTCTGGAGTATTTTGAGGGATAGGTTGCGTGTTCTTTACACGTAGTGCCTGTTCCCATGGTGCGAGAGAGCTCCCGAGCCCTTTCCCCGCAAGGGTCGATCAGGTTCTTTCTCGTCTTGTGATTACGTCCCTCATTCTTCCTTTCGCTCGGAGGAGGGGTGGGTCGTGCCGTACTACCCTCGATGGGCGAGTAGCGACGCTTCCCGGGAGCTGCAAGCGGGTAGATCCAAGTGGATGTCCGAGTCCCATTCGATAGGGATCGGCTAGTGGCCTTATGGGCACATCTCAAAAATACCCGAGGGCGGTCACGGTGGATGTCGGAACCGTTCGTTAGGTTCCGAGGGCTCGGTGCCTCCCTCGATGGGATCCCACTTACGTGACACCCGCATGGGTCTCGGATATGACTTGTAAAGATGCGCCGACTCCCTATGGAGCTCGGACCTTGGCCTCTATTGTGCTCATCTTCAGTCATCCCTCGCTCAGTCATCCTGAGGCGACTGTTCGAACCTGTTTTGCAGGTCAGTCTCGCAACCTCTGGAACGTAGGTGGCCATGGCCTGGGGATTTTTGGCCTCGAAAGGCTTTTTTGAACTTGTTTGTAGTGTCGGGGTCGGGCGGGACGGAATCTGCGCTCGACGGGAACCGGCTTGCGATTTTAGCTCGGGGTTAGCAGGGGGTCGGGCGAGACAGGGACTGCGCCCGACCGAGACCGTCCTGCGACCTTGGTCAGCGGGGGGTCGAGCGCCGCTTGCCCTGGAAGGAACCGTCCAAACATGACCTTTCAAGGCGCACCTTTTGAGGCGTGGTGCGTGGGGACTCGAAACGGCCGTGTCGTTTCTCCCTGGCTAGATGGGACGCTTCGCCTGCGAAATAAATGCGCGCGTGCGGCGGGCGTGAGAATTGGAGGAAGTTGGCGCTTCTAATTTTTCACCTGGTGGGAAACGGGCGACGGTTGTTCTCCTTCCCGCTCGGTCGTGGGCGTCGTGGCGCGTCCCTTCTATAAAAGCGGCCGCTGGGGACTTGGTTTCTTTCCTCTCGCTCCTGTGCAAAAAAAGCCCTTGCCTCCTGCCTTTTCTCCTGCCCCCATCTTCTCCATTTCCGCCGCGCAGACGCTCTTCTTCCTCCACAGCCATGGCCGGCGTTGAGGCGTGGCCACCCTACAACGTGACCAAGTCTGCGCTGGAGGCTCGTGTGAAGGCCGGGATTCTTCGTCCGCTTAAAGACGTCGAGTTCCCGGAGTGGATCGTCCCTCCGGCGAACGACAGGGAGCCAAACCCGCCCCCGGGTTATGTGGTTTGTTTCCTGTCGTTCTTAGACCAGGGGTTTGGAATTCCGGCCGGTCGACTGATTAGGGCGATCCTCCACTACTACGAGGTGGAGCTGCACAACCTGAACCCTAACTCGGTGATGCAGGCCGCCGTCTTCGCCACGGTCTGTGAGGGGTTCCTGGGGGTTCCCGCCCATTGGAACCTCTGGCTTCACCTTTTCAAGGCAGAGATGTCGGCCCGCTACGTAGAGGGAGAGAAGTTTCCTCTGCGAGTCGGTGGTTGCACGCTACAGCTTCGTCAGCAACGGGCCGGGCAGTACATCTGGAGCTCGATGCCCTCGTCGAACCGGGGGTGGCAGAACGGGTGGTTCTACCTCCGGAATGACGGCGGCCTGCTCCCGCCGTACACCGGGAAGATGGTGACGGAGGCCCCCCAGAAGTGGGTGTGGGCTGCTCCGACCGAGGAGCAGAAGAGGCTCGCCCCGCTTCTCGCGGGGCTCCAGAAGCTGCGGGGTGCCGAGGTCACCGCGGCCACGGTGGCGATAGCCTTCCACAAGAGGAGTCTGCTTTCGTTGGCGCAGCGGCGAGCGTTCATGTTTGAGATGACTCGGGATGTCCCCTGGGCTGGGACGAAGATGTTGGCCGAGCCGATATCGGCATCGGACATCGCCGCCCGGGTGGAGAAGACGATGCACCCGGACATGAAGAACTCCCGGGTGGTGCCGATGCGCCCTGAAAAGGGCTACATTTCTCTGGTAAAGTGTGGACTTTTGCGCCTTCCTCCTTTTTCCTTCCTGCCTTTTTCTTGACCCCTGGTTGTTTGCAGAGGATGGGGGTCGTCAGGGATTCCCTGCCCCCTGTCCTAGAGGACAAGGAGATCCGGGCCAAGAATCGGGCCCGGAATGAGGAACAAAAGAAGGCCAAGGAGGACAAGAAGGTCAAAGCAGCGCGGAAAGCGCAACAGTGGGAGATCTCCGCCAAGAATCACCATGAAGCCGAGAAGGCGGGGGTCGCCCCGCCCCCCTCTCCCGAGACCTCGGTCTCGGAGATAGAGGGCGGGGGCGGCAACGCCGACTGGCTTGACGAGCTGATGGAGGAGGATGACATAGTCCCCCCCGCTGGCGGGGGGATTGAGATCCCAGAGGGGTCGAAGGCCCGAGTGGGGACAAAGGCCCCCGAGGGGACCCAGGCACCGGGGGCCGGACAGACCGTCCCCCACATCATCGTGGATGACGAGGACAGTGCACCTCGGGAGGGTTCAGCCCCCGTAGGTCCCCAGGAGGGGGAGAAGGCGTCAGGGGGCGAATCCGAGGCGCCCCCCCAACCGGTGGTGCCAGAGGGTGTAGCCGAGCCCCGCCCAGCGCCTGGGGCGGGAGCCGGCGCCTTTGTGGAGGTGACGCAGGCTGAGACCACCGGCGTGGTCCCTGGCGCTTCGGGAGGCCCTCAAGGCACTCTAAGCTCCCAGAAGAAGGCTGCTCCTCGAGCGAGGTACGTATAGGATCTCTGCCCTTTCCGTTGATTTTTTGTTTTTCTCTTTCTTCTGATCTGGTGTTGCTCCTTCAGCCGTAAGCAAAAGGCGGCACCGGCGACGCTGGCCCCCCTGAAGGCCGTGAAGAGGGGGGCACAATCGACTCCTGGGTCGGCTAGGCCCATGTCGCCACCCCCTCTGAGCCGCGAGGAGGGGGAGCGGCATCAGGGGCAGGACACGGGGGCGCCGAGGCCCCAAGGGCCGGAGGGGACGGTCCCTGCCCCTGGGTCTATGTCTCCGTCGGCGGATACGGATCTGGGAGGCGCGGTCCGACCTGCGCAGGCTGAGGAGGGCCGAGCCATCGTGGCGTCCAAGACGGCGCCCGAGGCTCCTGCGGCGGGAGGGGAGGGCGATGCCCGATGGGGCAAGAGCCCCGTATTCTGGCCCAACCTCGACGACGCAGAGGGAGGGGCCAGATTCGTTCTAGACGACCCGTCAGAGGATTACCTCTGGCAGGGTCTAGACGCATGCGGGCGTGCCAGCGTCGAGGCCATCAACCGAGCTTCTCAGCTCGTGAGCCGAGACATGTACAATTTGGCCCAGGTAAGGCTTCCTCCCATGTTGTGAAGTATTTTTGCTCTATTTTGCAATACTGACTCCCTGTGCGACTTCCAATTCTGTAGGCGCTCAAGGCTACATCCCTGGAGAAGTCAGTTTTTCTCCGCAGGGAAAGAGACGCCTGGGCAACCTGTGAAAACGAAAGGGCTGCAAGGGAGGCGGCTGAGGGGGAACTCGCGAAGGAGTGCGAGATCTCTGCCGAGCTTTGGCAGAAGTGCTCGGCCCTCGCATCCGAGGCTCAGGAGGCCCGGGAAAAGGTCGCCCCCCCTAGAGAAGAGGGTCTGGGACCTTACACAGGAATCCGAGGAGCAGAAGGCGGCGGCTGAGAGGTATAAGGGTGAGGTTGCTCGGCTTAAGGCTTTGCTCGCCGAAAAAGACCTTGCCCTGAACCAAACTCGGGCTGACCTTGCTGCTGCTCAGAGCCAGGTGGCCCGCTGGCACCGGAGCTCGGTGGAGCACGAGAAGCGAGCCGAGGGTAAGACTTGCGTTTTTTACCTCGGCCCCTTTTGTTCTTCGGGTTAATTTTCCTGACTTCTTATTTTTTGTTCTGCTTTTCAACAGAGTTGGAGAGGAAGGTGGTCGAGGAGACCTCTACTGCCGAGGTCCTGCAGAGGTCTCTTGACGCCGAGGTTTCGGACCGCTCGGCTCTTGAAGCCGTGGTCACCTCGGCGTGTGAGGGGCTCGGGGTGCCGGCGTCGGGATCGTCGCTGCGGAGTCGGGTCGAAGCCCTTTACTCCCGGGCCGGGGAGAGGATGAGGGAGGCGCTCCACGCCAGGGTGAGAAAAGCCCTGGCGGTGGTGAGCTCTCACTACGCCGGCATTGACTTGCCGGCAGTCTGTGAGGGCTACGTCCTCCCTAATGATGAGACGGAGGCCCAGGAGGAGGTGCAGAGGCTTGAGGACACCGCGACTGTCCCCAGGGATGCCTTGGCCGCCTTCTTCGACGACGAGGTGGAGCTTCCATCCCTCGGGGTTCAAGGGCCTGCGCAGGCAGGGCAACAAGGCCCTTTAAGTTAGATTTCTTTTTCTTTTTGTAGATGTTAAGGCCAGTGGGCCTTATGTTGTATATACAATGTTAATGCCAAGTATGGATACTTATACGACTGTTCCTTTTAGGCTTTTTTCTAAGTGTCTTGTTTTCTTTTTCCTCATGCCGACCCGACCTTGGCAGCGCGAGGTCGGGTGAGCTACTTAGAGTTTTGCACCAGTCAGAGTCCCCGAGCCTAAGTTTTTGAAGTCCAGATCCGCCCCCCGACCCTAAGGTGAGTAGAGGTCGTCTTTGCTCGTGAGCGCAGATCTTTCCTCGGGCTCATGCCTTAAGATTCAGGGGACAAATTTTCGGTTTCTTAAATCTTTTTAGGAGAGAGGAGGAAGTCCTTGGGTCGAGGTTCCTTTGACTTGTGCGAAAAAAGAAAAAAGATTTGGAGTTGCCACAGGGGGTTCGCCCCATGTAGCCCCCGAGGGAGGCTCGGACTCTGCTAGGCAGGTCCGAGGCTCTCTGATAAGAAAAGGCCATATATTCATTTATTCTTTCAAGGTGATGAACAAACGGAATTTTTTTACAAAGTTCTAAGGGTAAAAGCGACGTAGCTGTTCTATGTTCCATACGTTTTTGAAGACCTCCCCTGCTTCATTAGCGAGCTTGTATGTGCCGGGTCGGAGTACTTCGGCGACGGCGAAGGGTCCTTCCCAGGGGGGTGTGAACTTGTGACGACCCTTGTTGCTCTGTCTGAGCCTCAGCACCAAGTCGCCGAATTGAAAGGCTCGGCCTCGGATTCGTCGCGCATGGTATCGGCGGAGGGCCTGCTGGTACTTGGCGGCGTGTAGGAGGGCTACGTCTCTAGCTTCATCCAGCTGGTCCAGCGCGTCTTCTTGGAACGTTTTGCAGCTATTTTCGTCGTAGGCTTGTACCCTTGGGGACCCGTACTCCAGATCTGTGGGGAGGACGGCTTTCAACCCATAGACCATGAAGATCGGGGTGAAGCCTGTGGCTCGGCTTCGGGAGGTTCTCAGACTCCAGATCACGGCCGGTAGCTCTTTGAGCCATCTTTTTCCAAATTTGTTCAGACGGTTGAAAATCCTGGGCTTCAGACCCTGGAGGATCATGCCATTGGCACACTCCACTTGACCGTTGGTCTTGGGGTGAGCCACTGCTGCCTAGTCCACACGTATGTGCTGTCTGTCGCAGAATTGCAGGAACTTTCGTCTGGTGAACTGTGTGCCGTTATCGGTGATTATGGAGTTCGGCACTCCAAATCGATGGATGATATCTGTGAAGAACAACACTGCTTGTTCGGCCTTGGTCCTTGTGATGGGTCGGACTTTGATCCACTTGGAGAACTTGTCGATTGTGACAAGCAAGTGGGTGAAGCCCCCGGGCGCTTTCTGCAAAGGCCCGACCAGGTCGAGGCCCCAGACAACAAAAGGTCAGGTGATGGGGATCGTCTGCAGGGCCTGAGCGGGGAGATGAATCTGCCGAGCGTAAAACTGGCATCCCTCACAGGTCCGCACAATCTCAGTGGCGTCGGCCACGGCGGTGGGCCAGTAGAAACCTTGTCGGAAGGCATTTCCTACCAGCGTCCGAGGCGCGGCGTGGTGGCCACAAGCCCCCGACTGTACGTTCTGCAAGAGCTTGATTCCCTCCTGACGTGGGATGCAACGCATAAGGATGCCCGAGGGGCTACGCTTATACATCTCTCCGCCGAGGAGGACAAAGGTCTTGGCGCGACGAGCCACGCGCCTTGCCTCAGCCTGGTCTGGGGGCAGAGTGCCGTCGACCAGGCGTTGAAGCAAAGGGTAGCGCCAGTCAGGTGAGTCGTCAGACGTAGGTGGCTCTGGCTCGATGTCCATGGCCTCCTGTTCTTGAGCGGTGGAGTCTTTGGGGTCGGAACTCGGTCCGCTTGGGGGTTCGTCCGACCCCCCGTCGTCTTTGTAGTCGACGGAAGGTTTGTAGAGGTCACTGACGAAAACATCCGGGGGTACTGTGGCCCGCTCGGATGCCATCTTGGCAAGCGCGTCGGCGGCCTCATTATATTTCCTTAACACGTGGTTAAGTTCGAGGCCGTCGAACTTTTCCTCCAGGCGTCGGACCGCTTTGCAGTACGCGTCCATCTTAGGATCGTAGCAGCTAGACTCTTTCATGACTTGGTCGATGATGAGTCTAGAATCACCTCGGACTTCGAGCCGTTTGATCCCGAGCTCGATTGCGATGTGGAGACCATTGACAAGGGCCTCGTACTCGGCTGCATTGTTTGAGGCGGGGAAATGGAGTCGGATTGCATACCGCATCCTTACCCCGAGGGGTGAGATGAAAACGAGGCCCGCGCCGGCCCCGGTTTTCATCAAAGACCCGTCGAAGTACAAGGTCCAGCACATGTGCTGGATCTGTGGTGGGGGGAGCTGAGTCCCTGTCCACTCTGCCACAAAATCTGCCAGGACTTGGGATTTTATGGCTTTCCGAGGCTCATAGGTGATCCCATCACCCATGAGCTCTATAGCCCACTTAGCAATTCTACCATTGGCCTCTCGGTTCTGAATCACTTCCCCCAGAGGGAAAGATGACACCACCGAGACCTGATGAGACTCAAAGTAATGGCGGAGCTTGCGTCGGGCCAAAACTACAGCGTAGAGTAGTTTTTGGATTTGGGGGTATCGGGTCTCTGTGTCGGACAGTACCTCACTGATGAAGTACACCGGTCTTTGGACCGGCAGGGCGTGCCCTTCTTCCTTTCTCTCGACCACGATAGCTGCGCTGGCCACCTGATCAGTGGCTGCGACGTAGAGGAGAAGTGGTTCCCCCTCGGTGGGGGGCACCAGAATGGGAGGGTTGGTGAGCAGAGCCTTGAGCTTGTTGAGGGCTTCCTGGGCCTCGGGGGTCTAGGAAAAATGCTCGAATTTCCTCAGTAACCTATACAGAGGTAGCCCTTTTTCCCCGAGACGAGAGATGAAACGGCTTAGGGAGGCTAGACATCCCATGAGCCTCTGTACTCCCTTCAGGTTACGAATCGGGCTCATGTTCGCAATGGCCAAGACATTTTCTGGGTTGGCCTCGATCCCTCGTTTAGACACAATAAACCCGAGGAGCATGCCTCGGGGGACCCCAAAAACGCATTTTTCGGGGTTGAGTCTGATCCCCTTTGCCCTAAGGCATTGGAACGTTTCTTCCAGGTCGTCAACTAGGCCGCTTGCTTTCCTGGTCTTGACGACAATGTCGTCTACGTAAGCCTCCACTGTTTTTCCTATAAGGTCCCCAAAGACCTGGAGCATACATCGTTGATATGTAGCTCCTGCGTTCTTGAGGCCAAAAGGCATGGTTACGTAGCAATACATTCCAAAAGGGGTGATGAAAGAAGTCGCGAGCTGGTCGGACTCTTTCATCTTGATTTGGTGGTAATCGGAATAAGCATCAAGAAAGGACAAAATTTCGCATCCCGCGGTGGAGTCAACTATCTGATCAATACGAGGCAGTGGAAAGGGATTTTTTGGACATGCTTTATTTAAACTAGTATAGTCTACACACATCCTCCACTTCCCATTTTTCTTTTTGACTAGCACGGGGTTAGCTAACCACTCGGGATGGAATACCTCCTTGATGAATCCGCCCGTCAGCAGCTTGTGGATCTCCTCCCCGATGGCCCGACGCTTCTCCTCGTCGAATCGGCGCAGGCGTTGCTTCACGGGTTTGGAGCCGGCTCGGATGTCCAAGGTGTGCTCGGCGACTTCCCTCGGTATACCAGGCATGTCCGAGGGACTCCACGCAAATATATCGGCATTTGCGCGGAGAAAGTCGACGAGCACCACTTCCTATTTGGGGTCGAGGCTGGAGCTGATCCTCAACGCCCTGCCCTCAGAGGTCCCGGGGTCGAGGAAGACTAGCTTGGTCTCCTCCGCCAGCTCGAAGCTCCCGGCATGACGCTTGGGGTCGGGGACGTCCTGGTCGCAGTCGCCGAGGCCAGTAAGGATGGCCAGAGATTCAGCCAGAGCCTCGGCCTGCTCAATGCACTCGACGTCGCACTGATAGGCGTGCTGACTGGTCGTGCTGACGGTGATGACGCCTTTTGGCCCTGGCATCTTGAGCTTGAGGTAGGTATAGTTGGGGACGGCCATGAACTTGGCGTAGCAGGGTCGTCCCAGAATTGCGTGGTAGGTCCCTGGGAACCCAACCACGTCGAAAGTGAGGACCTCCTGTCTAAAGTTGTCGGGGTCCCAAAACAGGCGGGCAGATCGATCTGTCCGAGGGGGTGGGCACGATGTCCCGGCACCACTCCGTGGAATGGTGCTGCGTCGTTCCTTAGCCGGGACTTGCTGATCCCCATGAGGGCTAGAGTCTCGGCGTAAAGGATGTTGAGGCCACTGCCTCCGTCCATCAGCACCTTGGTGAGACGGGTCTCGGCGATTATGGGGTCGACGATCAGAGGATAGCTCCCGGGGTTGGGGATCCGATCCGGGTGATCCTGTCGGTCGAACGTGATTGCGCTCTCGGACCACTTAAGGTACGAGGGCATGGCCGTGGCGACTGCGCAAACTTCTCGGAGCTCGCGCTTCCTCTGACTCGCAGTGAGGCAAGCCGCTCGTCCCCCAAAGATCAAGAGGCAGTTCTTGATCTTGGGGAAGCCTTCCGCCTGAGGGTCGTCATCCTTGGGGGGCTCTTTAGCGCCCTCCTTGTAGATGATGTCAGTATAGTACCGACGCAGGACAGTGCACTCCTCAAGGGTGTGCTTGGTTGGTCCCCTGTGATAGGGGCACGGCTTCTTCAACATCTCGTCGAAGAGACCGGGGCCAGCAGGAGCCCTCTTGGGGTTCTTGCGGTCCGTCGCGGCGACCAAGTTGTCGTCCGACTGACCCTGCTTCCCCTTGCGACCCTTCTTTTTCTTCTTGGGGTCGCGTGAGCCCGAGGCTTCGGTGGCCTCGGCCTTCTGTTTCTCCTTGGCTGCGCCGTCGGAGAAAATGGCGTCAACCGCCTCTTCGTCTGAGGCAAAGTTGGTGGCGATGTCGAGCAGTTGGCTAGTGCTCGTGGGGGTCCTGCGACCGAGCTCGTGTACCAACTCCTTGCAGGTGGTACCAGAAATGAAGGCTCCGATGACGTCGGAGTCCGTGATGTTGGGGAGCTCGGTGCACTGTTTGGAGAATCGCCTGATGAAGTCTCGGAGGGACTCGTCGGGCTTCTGCCGGCAGCTCCTGAGGTTCCAGGAGTTCCCAGGGCGCACATACGTGCCCTGGAAGTTCCCGACGAATATCCTGACCAGGTCAGCCCAGTCGTGGATCATGCGCTCAGGGAGGTGCTCGAGCCATGCCCTGGCCGTATCGGCCAGATATAGTGGGAGGTTGCGGATGATGAGCAGGTCGTCGTCCGCTCCACCTAGCTGGCGTGCTAGGCGGTAATCCACCAGCCAGAGCTCAGGGTTGGTTTCCCCTGAGTACTTGGTAAGGTTGGCGGGCTGTCGGAATCGCGCCGGGAACTTGGCCCTGCGTATGGCCTCGCTGAAGACGCGGGGACCCGGAGGCTCTCGTGACGTGCTGCGGTCGTGATCGGGGTCGTATCTTCCACCTCGGCGCGGTCGATAGCGTCGAGATTCAGCCTCGTCCCTGTCACGTCGCCTGGCCCCGAGGGTGGCCCGAACGTCCGCGTCAGCCCCGACACGTTGAAAGGTCCAAATGGCTAGAGGGGGGGTGAATAGCCTATTTAAAAATCTACAAACTTTACTAAACAAGTGAGTTAGTAAAATAAGTGGCGAAGCTATTCTAGCACTAGCACAACTAAGCTATGCAAGCCACCTAAACAAGTCTAGCAAGAAGGCTAAACACTAAAACACAACAACTCTATACTAACAAGAACTAAGCTACACAAGCTAAACTAACAAGGTAGGCAAGTATGTAAAGAGGGGAGAGTGATTGTTATACCGACGTTGTAGAGATGAGATGTATCTAATCAATCATGTACACAATCACAAGAGAGACCTCGGCAAGAGATGACACAATATTTTTTACCGAGGTTCACTTGCTTCCCGGCAAGCTACTCCTCGTTGTGGCGATACACCCACTTGATGGATCGCGAGCTAATTGGCAATCCAAAGCCAAACCCTCAGCGGGTGCCGCACATCCACTCACAAGATGGGGATCCTCCAAGCCACGAGCAATCCACTAGAGTAGCCAATTGCGATCTCTCGCGGGGAAGGCTCAAGAACCCCTCACAAATCACTTGGTGAGGCTCGAAACAATCTCCAATCACGAGCTCAACACCACCGCTGCTCCAAGCCGTCTAGGGCGTCGGGAAACACCCAAGAGTAACAAGAAATCTACAGCGAACTCAAGAATCAAGTGCCACTAAATGCAACTCTCAAAGCAATGCACTTGAATCTCACTCAATCTCACTAGGATGAGCAATCAAGCAAGGAGATGAGTGGAGGGAGTGTTCTCTAGCTCAAAGTATGCCTCAAGTATTCAAAGGTGCAAGAGAGAGCCTCCCAAAGCCGGCCACCAACTATTTATAAGCCCCTCAAAGAAACTAGCCGTTGGCTGTTTTCACTGGGCTGAAAACGGGGGCACCGGACGCTACTAAGTGAGCACCGAACGCTCGACTCCCTGCGTCCGGTGCACTGGTGTTGGCCACGTGTCCTCTTTGAATCTCGCGTGTCAGATTCTAACGGCTACCTGCAACACACCGGACGCTCTGCAAGTCCACACCGGACGGTCCGGTGCTCACCGGACTCGTGCGCAGAGAGGGTGTCAAACTCGCGACCTCACCGGACGCTGGGCACCGGACGGTCCGGTGCTCACCGGACTCGTGCGCAGAGAGGGTTGCAAAAACCCTCACACCAGACGCTTACCACCGGACTCTCTCAGAGTGCGTCCGGTGCTTAACCCTAGCAGGGTCAAGCACACCGGACGTTGAGGCCAGCGTCCGGTGCCTCCGCACTCAGCGTTCGGTGAGTGTTTCTCAGAGAGAAAACACTCCCGTGACTTCTCCAAATTTCCCACCAGCGCAATAGAAAATATACACTTATTTTTTTTAAAAGCGCTGAATCACCTCCTTTGCAAATGTGCTAACACCAACAAGTGTCCACCACCAAAGTGCACGTGTGTTAGCTTTTCACAAACATTTTCCCAAAGGAGTTAAGTTAGCACTTTACTAGATCCTAATGCATATGCTCAAGATATGGACCTAGTAGCACTTGATTCGAGAGATGACCATGATTTTCCCTCTTGATAGTCGGCTATCTATCCTAAACCCGGTCAATCACTTCTCTACTCATCTTAGACCGGCAAAAGTGAAACCCTATGTTTATACCTTTGCCTTGTTCACTTTCTCCCTTGTCCGTCATCATGATCTCCACATCATGCTTCATCTCTTTGTAATCATGTGGCCACCTTTCCATGCCACCATGTACCTTCATCACATGTGTTGCTATGCCTAACTCAAATCACTTAAACACAAGGCATTAGCAATTTTGTGTCATTAATTACCAAAACCAAACTTGGGCTTTCACACGTTCGTGGACTGATGGGGCCCTGTTGCCCCCTTGCGGATTAGGGGGCGGCGGACCCTATACCGTTGGTGCCTTGTTAGGAGGGGGTCGGTCCTCTTGGCGTCTCATGCCGTGGGATTGTGATGCAGAACTTTCCGCGTTCTGCACCACAGCCTGCTCCAGGAGACCACGTAGTCCTTGGCGCACTCTCCTTCCTTCAGGAGTCGACGGCTCGGGCATCGCCCTGAGGAGGAGTGCAGCGGCCATTACATTCTGGCTGGCCGTGCTGAAGACCGGGGCGTCACCCCCTGCGTCCTCGATGATACGACGGTTGACGTCTCAGGCGCGGCGTCTAGCCTCACCCCCGTCTCCGCGGCCGGATGGGTCTCGGACCAGGGCCTCACGGAGTTGGCGGAGGCGCGCGTTCTTCTTCGAGCCTGGCCTCCAGCTCATTGAGCTGCTCGAGGTCAGGACGGTGTCCTCCCACGGGGGCTGATGCTACCCCACAGGCTCCAGGATCGGTCCCGGGAGTAGGGTTGGGAGGTGGGGTTGCATTCTCCTGCCTAGAGGGCCCTGCGCCCCCCTGGGCGTTATGCGGCGTCCCTCCGACTTCCAGGTTGAAGCATTCTCGTGACGGGTCATAGCTCCCGTCGTCGGAGTCGGAGTAGCCGAGACAGTAGTTACTGGCCTCCAAGAAGCGCATGAAGGTCTCCGGGTCGCCACACCCGGAAAAGTCAGCGCCGGCCCACTCGTCATCGCCTGAGGTGGGATCCTCTGGGTACGACGAAACGGGCGGTGTGGAGATGAGGTCCAGGGTAGATCTCAAGTGGTGCCCTGGAAGTTCTGCGTACGTACTTAACGAAGTGCTCACGGAAGAGGCGTAGGTGGCGGCTGCGTTCCTGAGCCCAAAAGGGAACTCGGGAGGTGCCGCTGTTTCTCCTCCATCCACAGGTGGAGTAGGACGGGATGTTGAGGCCCCTTTGTCCCCCTCGCGGGGGACGGGCGCGGGCCGTGCCTTCCCCTTCGATCGGGGCGGGACGGGAGGTCGCGATGATCCTCTGTTGGTCCGGGGAGCGGAGCTTGATGCCCCACGAGCCCTTCCTCTAGCGCCTGTCGGGCCGGAGGCACGGGCGATCTGGTGAGGAATATGCGGAGGGAGGGCCGGACGGACCCTGGCCTCAGTGGTAGGGTCGGAGATCCTAGATCTGTGACGCCCCCGCCGGGTGCCCCCCGCACGATGTCCCGAACGGCTCCCATGAACTGAGTGTGGTGGGATCAGCTCGGGGCGAGGCTCGACATCACCACGTGGTGGGAGGAGGACCATGTCATAGCTGGAACCGAGAGACATGAACTCCAAACTCCCGAACATCATGATGGTGTCGCGGCGGAGTGGGTGAAATCCGTCTGCCATCCAAGCCTTCCCAGTAGGGACAGGTGAATGTCACGCAGAAGGCCCCTACCTGGCGCGCTAACTGTCGGCGTCTAGACTCGTGGCCTAGACACAAATGAGTATAAGTTTGCGTGACTACCCAAGCCTGGATGGTGATGCAAGTGAGACACAGAGGGTTTATACTCGTTCGGGCCTGGAATGCCCTACGTCCAGTGAGATCGGAGGTCTGTATAGCCTTGCACCCTAAGGTGCTTGTAGTAGGGGGATACAAGCTGGTTGCGAGAGAGGGCTAAGTCCCAGGTCTCGGCTTTGTGGTGGACAGAGTGCTGGTCGCTGCTCTGTAAATGAGCACGGTGGTCATGTGTGTGAACTTGCCTATAGTTACGGGCCCTGGCTCCCCTTTTATAGCCTCAAGGGGAGATAGGGATTTACATGAGTAGATTTCCTCCTGCCGAATGGAAGAGCTACAGTCCCGACCCTGTTGAAGCCTGTCCATCTTGTCCTTGAGGGATGGCTGCCAGCATGGTTGCTTCTGTAGAGGGTTACCGAGCCCTGTTGGAGTCATGGGGGTCGGATCGGTGGTACTGCTGTTCATCCTGTCAATAGTGGGAGAAGACAGCAAATAGTGATGCTGATTAACCTCCCCCATTCTCTTTTCACTGTGAGGCGGTACACCACAGTGAAAGGGGTAAGGTCGCACAGTTGAAAGAGGTAAGGCTGCAGTTCCCAGGGTGGTTGGAACAGTCGCCACCCTGCCCTGCTGCGGTATGGGAGTCACCGTGCCTGTCACGTCGTGGGTACGGGCGCCGTGCGTTGGAAGTCTTGCTGATCCTGGTGGAGCGGCGTCCGACGCCCGAGCCCTGAAGGGGTCGGGCGAGGCGGGGTTTACACCCGAGGCTGAGAGGATCGGGCGAGACGGAACTTGCGCCCGAGGCCAAGGGGATCGGGCGAGGCGGTGTCTGCGTCCTAGGCCCTGAGGGGTCGGGCGAGACGGATCTTGCGTCCAAGGCCCTGAGGGGTCGGGCAAGCTGGGGCCTGTGCCCTGGTGATCGTGGTTAATTTGCTTTGTCCTTTGCGTTTTTTATAGCTCTGATTTGGGTATCCCTTTTTATGGTACCCAACAGTAGCCCCCGAGCCTTTTGGAGGAATGGGGTTATTCCTTCAAAGGCTTTTACCCCTGAGTGCTATAGTCTGGAGTATTTTGAGGGATAGGTTGCGTGTTCTTTACACGTAGTGCCTGTTCCCATGGTGCGAGAGAGCTCCCGAGCCCTTTCCCCGCAAGGGTCGATCAGGTTCTTTCTCGTCTTGTGATTACGTCCCTCATTCTTCCTTTCGCTCGGAGGAGGGGTGGGTCGTGCCGTACTACCCTCGATGGGCGAGTAGCGACGCTTCCCGGGAGCTGCAAGCGGGTAGATCCAAGTGGATGTCTGAGTCCCATTCGATAGGGATCGGCTAGTGGCCTTATGGGCACATCTCAAAAATACCCGAGGGCGGTCACGGTGGATGTCGGAACCGTTCATTAGGTTCCGAGGGCTCGGTGCCTCCCTCGATGGGATCCCACTTACGTGACACCCGCATGGGTCTCGGATATGACTTGTAAAGATGCGCCGACTCCCTATGGGGCTCGGACCTTGGCCTCTATTGTGCTCATCTTCAGTCATCCCTCGCTCAGTCATCCTGAGGCGACTGTTCGAACCTGTTTTGCAGGTCAGTCTCGCAACCTCTGGAACGTAGGTGGCCATGGCCTGGGGATTTTTGGCCTCGAAAGGCTTTTTTGAACTTGTTTGTAGTGTCGGGGTCGGGCGGGACGGAATCTGCGCTCGACGGGAACCGTCTTGCGATTTTAGCTCGGGGTTAACAGGGGGTCGGACGAGACAGGGACTGCGCCCGACCGAGACCGTCCTGCGACCTTGGTCAGCGGGGGGTCGAGCGCCGCTTGCCCTGGAAGGAACCGCCCCGCCCGTTCAAGCCACTGTGAGGCGGTACACCACAGTGAAAGGGGTAAGGTCGCACAGTTGAAAGAGGTAAGGCTGCAGTTCTCAGGGTGGTTGGAACAGTCGCCACCCTGCCCTGTTGCGGTATGGGAGTCACCGTGCCTGTCACGTCGTGGGTACGGGCGCCGTGCGTTGGAAGTCTTGCTGATCCTGGTGGAGCGGCGTCCGGCGCCCGAGCCTTGAAGGGGTCGGGCGAGGCGGGGTTTACGCCCGAGGCCAAGGGGATCGGGCGAGACGGAACTTGCGCCCGAGGCCGAGGGGATCGGGCGAGGCGGTGTCTGCGTCCTAGGCCCTGAGGGGTCGGGCGAGACGGATCTTGCGTCCGAGGCCCTGAGGGGTCGGACGAGCTGGGGCCCGTGCCCTGGTGATCGTGGTTAATTTGCTTTGTCCTTTGCGTTTTTTATAGCTCTGATTTGGGTATCCCTTTTTATGGTACCCAACAATATTTATCACAAACAAACGAAATTGCTACAGTACCGAAAACTTTTCACTTTTCGGAACTAAACAAGGCCATATTTAAATTCTGAAGTGGTTGCAAATCAAACATCACACCATCATAGTAACAGATGGCAAGATTTCGTGTGGCGGGCAGGGCCATTGACAAGGCGCCGTGCCTCAACAGCACTTTGCTGCAACATCCTAGTCCAAACACGCTGTTACCACGATTCCAAATCCAATTTGAACAAAAGAAGCTGCTGGTCAAGTAAGACTCTGTTTAGATTGGAGATGAAAAATGTGTCACATCGCATCTGTTGGAAGGATGTCGGAAGAGGTTTTTAGAAACTAATAAAAAAACAAATTACATTGCTCGTCTGGAAACTGCAAGACAAATCTATTAAGCATAAATTAATCTATCATTAGTACATGTGGGTTACTGCAGCACTTAAGGTTAATCATGGATTAACTAGGCTTAAAAGATTCGTCTCGTGATTTTCAACCAATTTGTGTAATTAGTTTATTTTTTTATCTACATTTAATGTTTTATGTATGTGTCTAAAGATTCGATGAGATGAATAAAAATTTTTTAGGTGGAAAACTAAACAGGGTCTAAATCGCCCTCCAACACAGCACTTGAAATAAAGCTCCCTCCATCACAAACACAAAGACAGAACACAAAGAATAGAGCAGGCAGCCATCACAGGGCACACCACCTGAATCATCCGTACACCACTGCCTCGCCTTCACCCAACAAAGCCAGGACGTCACCACGGACGGCTCCCTTTGTAAAATAAAATAAAATAAAAAAGAAAAAGAGAGAGAGATGCAAATCTAGGTCTGGAATAAACAAGGAACTAAGCACCAGGTAATACGTAGCACAGAAAAAAGGCCATCATCATTCTTCATTCGTGTCATGCGACTACGAGGGAGACCAGAGGAATGCAGTGCAGTGCCATCATCACACATACTCTACCTTGATCTCCATGCCGTGACACCTTTGTAGGAGTAGCAGTAGCATTTAGCAAGCAGTAGTGACTGGGGAGTAAGACCCGTTGGTTCACCACCTAAAATTTTTTCATCCATCCCATCAAATCTTTAGACATATGCATGAAACATTAAATATAGATAAAAAAAATAAACTAATTACACAGTTTAGTTGAGAATCGCGAGACGAATCTTTTAAGTCTAGTTACTCCATGATTAGCCTTAGGTGCTACAGTAACCCACATATGCTAATGACAAATTAATTATGCTTAATAAATTTGTCTTGCAGTTTCTTGACGAGCTATGTAATTTGTTTTTTTTATTAGTTTCTAAAAACCCCTTCCGACATCCTTCCGACACATCCGATGTGACACCAAAAAAATTTTCATCTCCAATCTAATCTCCAATCTAAACAGGCCCTAAAACAACAGCCGCCTCCCTACTGGCATGGCACAGGCATGCTCTTTAGCAGACAAGCCGGCCATCCATGGCCGAGAGCAGCATAAAGCTGATGCACTGAAACAAGTGCCGCAATCATGCAGTACTACTACTACACCCACACAAAGGTGAAAGCTCAGCGAGGATTAAAAAAAAAACTGGGGAAGAAAAAAGGAGCTGCTCTGAATCTGAAGCATCTCGGCACCACAAGACAGACAGTCATGAACTAAAAGATGTTTATGGCGGCAACCAGTTTCGAATGACCAAAAGATTACACATCACGAGTCACGCCAAGCTACACTTTACCCCGTTGCTAACATGCTAAACAGCTAAAGCAATGTCAAAGGTAACAAGAGGCTTCACTACCTTTAGACCACATAACAGCTTCCCCAGTGCATGTAGCAAAATGTACAACTGTCGAACAATTCCAAACAAACATGCCTCATATGGCACGTCAGGGGGTCATAAGGCTCTCTAGGTTCCATGTAGCCATGAACACCATCATGAGGATCGCTAGGAATAAAGAGGCACAAGGAAACGAATTACGCAACGCCTGATGATATAAGGTGGCAAAAATCGCAAACTTGGGGTGAACATCCATAGTAATAACTGCATTGCTATTGTTACTAATGCTAGCCATACCATCATACCCTCTGGAAAGGAGACAGTCAGTTACTCAGTTACGCTCCACCATCTGTACCAGGCCAACAACAATGCAGACAACAGCTAATCTATACACCCTCCATTTCCAAATTAAAAGGCATTTTGCCTTTCTCTATATGCATTCATTTTACTATATATCTAGACATATGGTGTGTATATATATCTAAATGTATAGCAAAAAAGTATGTATATAAATATAGCCAAAACTCCTTATAGTTTGGAATGGAGAGAGTAGTTTAAAAGGAAACCACTCGTCCTAAACATTCACATCACAGGAGGTGATGGTATAAAACCACAGAAGTATGTAGTCATCAGTTTCAAGCTCCTCAGATCAGAACAAAGAAGGATGGCGCCAATGATGATCCTTGCAGCTAGACATTACCAATACCTGCCATAAGATGTGATTCAAATCGTGATGAGTGTGAATTGCTGAAAAGTGCAATCAGTTCCCCGTTTCTAATAAATGGCGAGAATCATGGGCTGGTTAGCTTACAATTAGGTTATACAGACCAAATGAGGCATAAGAATAAAGAATTAATGCAACTATCTTTCCTAGTCATAGTATATCGGAAGCATTCTATACAACTACCAAAGCAACCCCACAAACATGTTAATGTGGACTTCAACTAGGGATATGCACCTGGGCTTCGGCTGGCACACAGCTGGGCCAATCAGCTACCCACTCGCAAAACCTAGATGTTGACATAGGATGAAAGTTACATCTACTTTCACTGGATATACAGTGTGCCACCATCTACTTTGAAGGTATATGATTCACTGATAACTGATAGGAAGATGTGCAAAGATATGCACCTCTGTATCTTCAGGATCAGATCAGATCGTATCTTCAAAAACTCGAAGTTTCCCTCTATGGCTCTATCTCTGTTAAATAACAGGATCCCAAAGAAAAATACATTTTCTACCACACAGAGCAAATACACTTTCTACCAGGCAGAGCAAACTTCAAGAATTTTGACTAAGTAATGCACAGATCCTGCAGCAAATACACTGCTGTAATATGCATAAGGAAATAGGAAATAAAACTCAGCCCTTAGGGTAAAGACCAACCCTGGGTACTAAGAGCATCTCCAAGAGACTAGGTAAATCATTTTGTAAATGTAAATATGGCTATTATTAGCAAAAAAAAAACATCTCCAACAGGCTCTCCATCTCATTATCTAAATATAGCCGCAAGCTATTCCATGTTTTTCGCTCGTTATACAAAGCAAGTGAGGCTCGCTCGCCAAGTCCGCGTGAATCGCGACAGCTGGGGCACGTCATGACATGCAGCGCTCTGAATGGCTCGAGGGCGCAACCAGCCACATGCGAGGAGGGATGGATGGCAGAAGATAGAGTATGTTGTGGTGCTCTAGTATTTGGAGAGCTATTTTTATTTAGACAGCCTCTAAATCTTGGTTTTTAGAGATTTATTTTACCCAGTCTCTTGGACATGCTCTAAGTGAAGAAGAGTCTTTCTTGCTGTAGGACCGAGCAAACACCCTGGAACATCTGTCCAGGAGCAGCCACACATATCTCTGCAACTGCATCACTGGAACATCAGCAGGCAAGAGGGTGTTTTTTTTAAAAAAAAGCCCCAGAAACTCACTCCACTAGGAATCAAACTCAGGCACTGAGGTGCTAATAAGGCCCTACAACCACTAGACTACAGCCCCATTCACAAATGGGAAATCAATACATATTCTGCAAGCAAATGAAAAGAAAGTTTTGAAATAGATTTCTGAGAAACAATTACCTTACATCTATTTCTGGCCACCAGGATTTGATTGATTTTGTATCTGCTTAAGCAGGGTTGCCGCCAATTGCAGTGTTGCTTGAAGGCGCTTTTGAGGATCTCCATCAAGGTCCTGAGCAGGTAGTTGTTGGCTAGATTGCTGGCCAGAAGTAGCTAAAGGCTGCACTGTGGGAGCACTTGATGTTTGCTGCTGAAAGGGTGGAGGACCTTCAGGAAGTGGAGGAATGAACGGTCTCATTGGCATGGAAGAATGAGCTGGGTTGACCAAAGCATGAATGGGTGGCATAGGCAAAGTGGTGTTACCAAGTATAGGAGCACTGGTCGGAAGCGCATTAAGTGGATTTGCAGGTAGTGAGCCTATTGGTGGCACTGGCACATGGGCATGTAATTGTTGCATAGATGGTGGAACAGGTGGCAGTGAGTTCTGGACAGGGATGGAGCCAGAGTTGCCTGGCATCATTGTAGCATGTCCATGAGGATTGGAATTCTGTATGAATCCAGATTGATTGTTTGAGCTGTCCACAGGCAAACCAACTTTTCTAGGTTGGTTTTGTTGTGCAAGAAGGGCAGCCAGCTGTGCAAGTTGATCAGGTGGCAGTGATACTGGAATAGTAGGTTGATCAGATCTAGCTACCTGCTGTGAGTTGGGTTGCATGGAAGGCCAGGACATGCTGTTGGATGCTTCACCTGGTGCATACCCTGAAGCTGTCCCAGTTGGTACTACTCCAGAAGCAAATGTGTACGGATCATGTGTCCTGTTATTTAGCGCACGAGAGATTGCACCCTGCTCCAAACTGGAGTTACCAGAACCTGGATTTGGATCATCCAGGTTATTGGACCATCCTGAGGGCAACCTGTTTGGGAGTTGCTGGTGTTCACCTTGTGCAATACCCATAGGGAGGTCCGCTGGTGGCCTTTCTTGCGGTAATTGAGAAACAACATATGGAGGAGCACTCTCTGGCTTATAGGGTGGAATAAAATCTGCACTTGCTGGGGTATAGCTTACACCTGATGAGCGGACATAATCTGGACCCTGTGGGAATGTGCTGATATCTGGAGGATTGAGCCTTCTCAGTGCATGCAGATCTTCACAATTGCTTACATCAGTGTTGAAATTACTTGCAGAAGATGGGTGAGCTCTCTCCAATGATTTGCGATTCGGCGAGCTGTAATCTGGATTTGACTGCTGAAACTTAAGAATGACTCCAGATATGCTGACATTTCCAGGCACTCTCAGTACCTGCTCTGAGAAATCTGAAGGTGGAACAAGAAACAAGGTGCTCCTCTCTCCAAGCTTACAGACTGCTGCACGCTGCTTATCACCTAGGTAACTCATGAAATCATTATAAGCTGTCATGTCCGCATCATTTTCTGGGACAAAAAATACAACCCAGCTGCCAGCAGCTTGATAGTAGTGCTTAGAAAGCATATCTAGACTTGTCCTAGCAGTGCAATCCAGAAACTCAGGCCTGAAAAGTACAAAATTAACAAAAATAACATCAACACTCAATGTTTGAACAAAAGATGCTTAAATATGGAATGTTGTAAATATAGAGAACAGATATCCAAGGGATCGCACTATGGGCAACATACCAAAAGCATGCAGTAATGAAGTATAGATATAATGGCTCAACTACAAAAACAAAGAGTCACTTGTGAACAGAATCTTAAGTGCATGCTAATCTCCCTGTTGTAGATGCTGTGTTGTAAACTGTAGCTAAGACAGAACAGAGAAAATATAGGAATATAAGAATGGAAACTTACAGCATGAAGTTAAGGACCTTCCCAACAGGGAAGCATCGAGCTCGGCAGATCGGTGTGCCTCCCTTTGCTATTGTACCATTCCATTTCCATTCATCCTTAAGAGCAGGTTCATGATGGTCAGGAGTAGATCTATCCATTTTCCCTAAACGCCTATCGAAACTCTCTTGAGCACGCCATGGTTCATGTTTATTTGTAAGTGGAGTTATATTCTTTAAAGGATGAACATGATGTCTATCATGCATATCAGTAAACGAAGAGGTTCTCGAGTGTAAACCATCTTCTGAAAGATCATGATGGGGCCTCCTTTGGTACTCAGGGTAAACTTTTCCTCGATCAAATTCTGAGAAAGGATATTCAGGAAGTTCAGTATCATGCACTTGAACACCCTTCAGCTTCTTTGAAATAAGATATGAATTGTCTTCAACGTCCCAAGAATCTTCCAATGGTAAGGGTCTCTGAGGTCTGTCAAAAGGAATGTTGTTCCATGGCTTCCATGGCGCATCATTCCTAGCAGTAGGGCTTTGTCTATGGGGCTCATACAATTTCTCAGGCAGCCTTCTTTCTTGACCCAGCTTCCGTGTTCTAAAAGACTCAATATTAGACGCATGGCCAAGCTCTATTCCAGCGTCCTGTTCAAAATAATTACCCTTGCTGAAGCCAACATCATCAGCATCTCTTGACAACCTATTAGGGCCAAAATGTGGTGTTGACATGCGAAAATCTCTTGGAGGGCTATCAACAGGCCTAGCCCTAGGAAAGTCTTCAAAATCATGGTCTCTCATGACAGGCCGAGCACTAGGTTGGGGGGAATATGGGGCAACAAATGATCGTTTCCCAACTTCTGGCGCAGCACCTTCATTTCGAGAAAAGCATATGCTTACTCGTGAATTATTGAAAAGCTTTCCCTGAAGTGCTTCTTTTGCTCTGCAGGCTGCTGCAATACTAGTGTACTGGACAAATGCATATGTTCGGCCTGGGAATGTTGTTACCCTGAGAACCTTCCCAAAAGGAGAAAAGGCTTCCCACAGAAGAGCCTCATCTACCTTTAAACCAGGAGGGAAGCCTATCCATAACACCTCACTAGGTTCCATTGGCCTATTTCTTTTATATTTATCTATTGTGTTTTCAGGACTCAGATGCCGTTTTCTCCCATGTTCAATAGAATGCCGCTCATCAGCATGTTGTGTATATCTGTCATCCATTGAGCTACCTGAAGCCTTATCCTGAAAATTCAAATAGTTCAGGTAACCCGGTACCACTTAATGCGTGCAACAGTGTAAAATTAGGATAATGGGAGAACCGGACATACAAGAATAAAGCATAATCGACAAATTAAACTGAATGTTGTTTAGCCCTGATCATAGAAAGATGAATTTAAACAAGCAAACTAGTGATAAGGTACACCTCCATGGCAGTGGAGATAACTTCACTGGCTACAACAGTATTCTTATTCTTAAACTCCAAAGTACTCTAGATAACGAGGTTGTCATAGAGAACATAAATTCCTCAAGCTGTTATAACCTTAAAAAAACATGATGAGGGGAAGAAAGCCCCAACCCAATAACCCAATGACCACAAGTATTCTGTCCTACATGTCATTGTTTCCTATATTAGGGGGAGAACAGTAGCAAAAGAATGAAGGAATATGTTGCATCTAGTCTTTGTAATAGTATAGGCAACCAATTCAAGGTTCCAACGTTCAGTACATAATGAGTTACATCAAACTTGGTGAGCCACATATAATGGAAACTTAGTTGTCTCGTCTTTTAAGGTTTTGAAGACAGCAGTCCAACAAAATTATGAGCTTGACTAGACACTCATTGAATATTGAGAGAAATAGCCAAATTTCCAGTTTCACAGCATTCTACACCAAGCCAAAGAAGCACGGAGACAATCCAGCAAAGATGGGCTAAGTGTTGCGAACTCAGAAATTTTGTTGCAAAGGAGTTCACAAATATTGCGAACACTGGATGCTGAAAAGGTTGAATATTGTGGCTACCATATCATCTGGTCCTCACAACATTTGCAAACACTTTTTGCAACAAAGTTTTCAACAGTTCCATTTTTTCCATGATGTAACCCAAATGCTATACAATTTTCTGGGATAATGCTTAGAGGCCAGCCATTTGCAGGACTTGTCACTGTCATTTTTTGGCATACCATATTTCGAGCAAGGGTTATAGTGCCTTGCCTGTGTCAATTCTTGTTATAAGCAGCTAAATCCTGCATATATCAATGCTTCTGGAAACTTTCATGTCTGCATCTGTAGTTCTGAACACGTATCGGATGCTGATATAGAAAGTATTTGTTTGGTCAAGTAATGAATGTATACGTAGGAAACCAGATACAATGTCATGATATGGCTGCAAGCCATGACAACCAGTTATAGTTCTCGATTTCCCATCCAAGTATAGCTAATTTTCTTGACCTACGTCGGTTCAAAATATGATGTTACTGAAGAAATGTATGAGTTGTGCTTGGCTCAATATGAATCAACTATCCTTAACTCTTTGTGACTGCTTCAAGATATATGTAGCCATACAACCATATTAGTAGTTTTGAAAAAAAAATATTACTGCCCTATCAGTTTTTATCATTGTGCAATATATTGCCATGTGCTGCAGAGAGAAAAGAGAAGGATATTCAGTTGTTTCTTTACTCCATCAGGTTTCCTACTATAACAACTCTGGCTGTCCATTCGTAAAGTTCGGCAAAAGGTGCTCCGCTTATCAGAAATTACTGTACCTACCATACTTGTCTACTTAATTGTGTTTTGATGTTACTTAGTTGTGCTCATTAATTTCAAGTACCTAAAACGGTGCTAGTCATCACAAGCATTCCTCTATTGTTCTTGATGATTCCTTTGAATTAACAGGTTTAAAAATAGATGGATTGGTGTAGTTTTAAAAAGTATTCATGTATGTTCCTTTTTGAAGGTATTCATGTATTTATTTGCGTTCAACTTGTCATAGCATCATGAGTTAGTGTTGGGACACGGTGGCTCAGCGCCAAAGGTCCACCACATCTAACGACTAACGAAAATACATGCCGCCAGCTTTATGATTTCAGGAGACAACCAGATGCCTACGTCATGCCGAGAAGGTCTATCGGTGGGCCTGCATCAATAAGCCTTCGGTCGGAGCACCGGAAGACGGTGAAGGCTGGAAGATCTCCACCCCAAGTTAGTGACAAGCAAGATGTAGGTCTCCGGCCCAGAGAGGAAGCCGCCCCATGGACTTTAGCAGCGCTCGACAAGGGCCCACGGGAGAAAAGCATGTTCCAAGACCGGCTCGACAAAGGCCCATGAGATGGAGGCGGTAACCAGGAGACAAAGACTAGATAGCCCCTGAGGGGGAATTTAAGGCATGCTCTGGTTAGCGAGGAGCAATAATGTAATTTCATGAATGAAGTGTAATGGCCTATAAAAAACGGGGCTCAGCCCCAAGAACAGAGAGGTTCTTTGGGCTCGAAACCCTAGAATCATAATTGCCTCGATCACTGTGTGAATCTTTTTGGGCCTTCGGGCATCGCCGAAGGTCCCCCCTGTACCTTGTCAGGATCTGAATCCCAACAGGTAGCACATCATGAAGTAGGTGAGTTCAGTAACAACAGTCCATCAGCAATCAATCAAGTCATCAGTACCAGATGGATATGGCAATATTTCTATTAATCAAAATATTATGCATGGAAATTCAATCAGTCACCCATTTTTTGTGATTATATGTCCAAAATGACTGACAATATGGCATGCCAGCTAACTACAATTAACCCAAGGGGCATAAAGGCAACTGTTTAATGCTTATCCAGCTAAGTTCTACTCCTTCCATCCCGAAAATAATGCAATTCTAGCTGCAGTACTAAGTCAAACCATCTTCAGTTTGACTAAAATTATACAAAAAGGGTAATAATATTTATGATATAAAATATGTATCATTAGATTCATCATGGAATATATTTTCGTAGTGCACCTATTTGGAATCATAGATGTTGATACAATTTTCTATAAGCTTAGTCAAACCCAAAATAGTTTGACTTTAAACTCAAAATAGTTTGACTTTGATTAGATCTAGAATTGCATTCTTTTTGGGACAGAGGTAGAACACAACTGGATCCATGAATGAATAGTCAATGATGTAGACATCTGACACATGTGCTCAGATCAATCATCTTAGGAGTCAAGAGATTTCTGCTGTTCCTATTGTTCACCAATACTACACTTGAATCCAAGACAATTAGAAGTAGAGTCGGTGCGGTTAGCAGTACCAAAAAAGTCTGCCATTACATAAAAGTCTACATATGAATGATGATGCTTTATCCTTTGGACATTTACTTTGACAACATTAAACTTACAGGTAGTTGCCCATTTGTCCAGAAAGCAAACACAACGTCAAACAGATAAAACTAATAGGGGGTTCATATAAAGCAACAGTGTGCTGCATTTAATTAGATTGACCAGGCCTGCATGGATTAAGTGTACCAGAGGTCCCTGCAATGTACCTTAAAGTTTTAATATTCATTCCATATTTAGCCTACTATAAGTGTAAAGCAAGCTACATATTGGTTCCATGGAACTTAATATCAAGCCACACATTATATTTCTGGCATTTTTCACATCACAAATAAAAAGGTGTAAGGAATCTCCATAGGGCAAAGAGTTAAGAAAGGGTACTTGGTGCTGAAGAAATTTAGTGTGACATATCGATGATATTGATGCATTAGATTTGCAGCAGTCTCTCTCTGATGCTTCATAAAGGATGACATATTTCATCACTTTTGCCCCCCCAAAAAAGTGTCCTTGTAGTTTTCACATGCATTAACAGTTTCCCTGAGTATTCAGCATCACGAGATGCACTATATATGAAACATCTGAAGATGTCATCATCAATTGAACAGAGAATTTTTCAAGCCATGAGGATGCACATTTGATCTTTGATTAAATATAAGGACGCCCCACATATGACCTTCTAGGAACCGTCTGTTAGAAGTTTATTACTAAGAGACAAGAGTTGCCCTAAATAAATGGGGAAAACAATTACTCAGTCCCTCATAATTATTGGTGAATTATTGACATGAGACAGCAGCAACATATTTATCACACTCAAGCAGGTACTTTCTAGTATTGATGATTCAGAGTGCAATGGCAAGGGGAAGATACATGGCAATAATCTCAGATGGTTATCCTTTGCCCTTTGCAGGACATCTGACAACTAAGGGCCACAAATGCTGAGACACTGTGGGTGTAATTGTTCATATTCAGTGAAACCTGTGACCAATGGTGCTGACTAAATAAATCCTGCAATGGTAGAATTTCACACAGGTGAACAACATTGAGATTCTTCATTAGCCAGGCACATGAAACCACCTTCTACTATGTTCCTGCACATTTCCGGGCATACCTGTTTTGAACCGATTTGACACTGGGGCAGTGCTGTGAACCCTAAATTTAACTGTCGTGATTCAGCATGTCTTGAATTGAAACACTAAGGTTTGTACACAAGATAAGAGAAGAACACGGCACTGATAATTGCTTGGAGTCAAATTAAATAAATATATAATTAACAGAGGATGTTCAACACTAACCCCCTTGGAAAACTCGATCCTAACAGGCGCCCCAGCCAGGCGAGCCCCCTGGAGCTCCCGCACCGCGGCCACGGCGTCCCCCTCCCGCAGGAAGCTCACGAACGCGAAGTTCCGGCCGGGCTGGCGGGCGACATCCTCGATGTCGCCGCACCGGAGGAACAGCTCCGACAGGTCGGACGCCGTGACGCTGGGCGCCAGGCCGCCCACCCACAGGTGCCGCGACGGCGGCGCCACTCCCCAGCCCGACCCCCGACGCGGGAGTGGGAAGTACGGATCCTCCTCGATGCGGATGCCGTGACGGACAGGCCGCTCGTCGCCCGGCGGCCCGCCGCCGAACCTCCCCCGTCCACCCGGGCCGCGGCGGTCCCTCGCCATCTGCAAAAACCGGTCGAGATTGGTTAGCGCAGCTGCATTTCCATCGCCCGCGTGAGAATAAAAAGGATGGAGTTGTACCATTGGCGACGGCGCCGGCGCGCGGCGGCGATTGAGAGGTTAGGGTTTGCGGTTGGATGGGACGGATGAGGAAGCCCAATGGTTTTTCTTCTTTTCTTTTTCTTTCTAAAAAAATGCCAATTTCTCTTGCAAGCCTATATTTATATTTAGGTAGAACTTTGTCTCTAAAATGGAATCTATAAAGTTTACTTCGCTTACGTGCATACTTCTTTCTTTTTTTTCTACATAACTTTGCTTACGTGTGTGTATATATATATATGACGCGTTTCTTTTACACGCGCGTGTAGTTACTCTCATCTGTGTATCTCTAGAAGGCTACTATCCTGATGCTAGGTGCCAAGCTATCAAATACCTCATCAGGGTTGATTAAAGATCCCTGGACTTTACTGCATCAAGAGCAATCGAAGCATTGATGGCTTCTTCGCGTGCTAACACCAGTCTCGGTCTATTTTGCAAAAATACCCTTTAAATTCTCAAAATCAACCCGCGGTCCATTACCTTTCTACTCATAGTCTTCCACCACGCAACCCTAGTGTCTCAAACTCTCCATCCCTCTCTCCTTTCTCTCCTCTTCCCCCTGCCACCACACCTCCATCCCTCCCTGCGCACAGCCTTCACACAGCGACCTCTCAAGCATGGAAGTGGCCTCTGCGGCACGAGGGCGCACACGATGTAGAGGCGTGTAATCGGGCAGACCTGTCGTCCCCTCCCTACCCTCTCCTCCGCACGACGCCTCCATGCCGGCATGAGCAATGTCGTTACTTGGAAAGCATCCTCTGCCTCTTTCACCTCCTCTATGGTTGCATTGACGACAACCACGTCTGTCTTGGGCCTTCCTTCTCGCGACCATCGGCAAGGATCTCGTTGGTAGATCCTACTGGATCTTGGAGGTGCAGCGATGTTGGTGATGAGATCCCCTCTTTTTCTCTCGCAATGGCACAGAAGGCTCTCCAAGATTAGTCTCTCTATTCCTCAGATCTAGATCCCAGCAATGAAATATAAGATACTCTATCTTTATTGAATTATTGTTGCATGCTTAACTTGGCCTCTTATGCCAATGTCGAGGTTGGTTTCGTGCAGTGTGATTAATGTGCCATCTGCAGTTGAGCTTGGCAAGAGATGGCTTCAGTGACCTGAGACCGAGGGGGATTCCACGTTGTTCCTCTTGTATGTCACCCGATGCAAAAAGGTTTGTAATTTGTTCTTTGCGTGTATCCTTACAGGTAGTAGTGATTTGTTCCCAGCAGAGGTGGGTACCAAATATCTTTTCTTGGTTTCGATTTGACTATTCCTGTGGTAGTGCCAATGGCAGGGCTGCTTCCCTTTTAGATGTGTTATTTATTTTGGGAATATCCATAACAACAAAAGGGCAACAGTGGTAAACCAAAGGCATACTTGAACTCTTAAGTGCCATTTCATTAGGAGAGCTAAGCTAGGTTTTAGCTTGAAGCCTTGAAATGAACAAAAGTTGTTGTGTTTCAGTTTTGTCTCCTATAGTTGTAGATTCCTAGTTGTTAGACAACAAACATGGGAAAAAGGTATGTCCAAGGCATATACAGAGTTTGATATGTGTTTTTATGGATCATGTTACCAAATAAATCCTCTATGGTGGTTGAAATTGATAGTCAGATCGAACAAACACTACCTTCCCCAAAGCTCTTATATTCTAAAATAATATTTGTCCACTGGATTTTTAGTTAATTTGTTACCTACTTTGACTCTATATGCTTTTCCTTACATATTAAGGAAACTAACGACATAGGGAAAAACATCTCTAATGTTTTGTCATCTTAATTTTTTGGTACTGAAAACTGGAAGAGACAGATGCTCACCTTTCCTCTAAAACAACTACTGTTGGTTACTTTTGTGTCATCCTGAAATGGGAATTATTGTAACATCTCATATGAGTGCTCTATGTTTTAGGCCGATATAACGCCTTAAATGATCACAGATAACCTGATAAACTACTTATACAAATTTGAACTATTTGGGTTGGCACCTTTAACAAATATTGTGTCACTGCCTTTGATGTTTATTACTGCAATATCAACCTTAACTAGCATTGCTCCCACTAGGGCCTGTGACTACAAAATGTGGCCATAACTATACCTCTACGTACTGGCTTGAGTAATGTGTGTCCATTTCTATGCCCGTGCTCGTGGATGATCTCTATTTGTGCTATGTGACATAAAATCAGATCACTTAATAGGTGCTTTGTGGTTGTGACTGTAAATAATGATTTATCCATATGAGGGTTAGCATCATAAGATTAAATGAAGCTTCTGCTCCTTGTTTGTGTTATGCAGGGATTTATAATTTGCTTCTTTATTGAGTTTTTGGATCTCTACCCCATATAATGCACCCAAAAAACTATCCTAAAGCCACACCTAATAGTGTCCACCACAGTCATCAACTCTTCTAAGTACACCCACAAAATTACACATAGGAGTACCTAATATTTCAAACGTATGGACGAGATTAACTCTAATAATCTCCTTTCTCTCACTCACTCACATCTAACGTACCAGATTGCTGGGATCAGAACTCATCACTCATCCCTCTTCCGTCCCGCACCCACGCAGGCACGAAACACGAAGTGCCCTCTCCCATCCCGCACCCAACAGGCGCGAAGCACGAGGCGCACGAACGCAAGGACCAACGCCGGTCGCCGCCCGCACGCCGCACGCAGCAACGCAGGCACGCCACACGCAGCCACGCTGCTCGCACACTCGCAAACCTGCCCGCCGCCGCCAAGCAGCCACGCCGCCCGCGCCGCGAGACAGCCGTGCGACCACAACTCGTGAGGAAGTCACTGCGACGCCGGAAGTCATTGCAACGGAAGTTCATTGATTTGGAAGAAGCATGGGTAAGGCTGTTCATGCGGCCTGTTGCTGCATCTCTGCATTCTCTGCTCACGTAGAGTCAGAGCTCAGAAGTCGTTGCTCTGCTTTCTTTCTCTTATTTAGGCCTTGTTTAGTTCCCAAAATTTTTCAAGATTCTCCGTCACATCGAATCTTGCGGCACTTGCATGAAGCATTAAATATAGACGAAAATAAAAACTAATTACGCAGTTTACCTGTAAATCGCGATACGAATCTTTTGATCCTAGTTAGTCTATGATTGGATAATATTTGCCACAAACAAACGAAAGTGCTACAGTAGCGAAATCCAAAATTTTTCCCAAACTAAACAAGGCCTTAATTTCTTTGGTTTTCTAATCGTGGGAACTTATTTGCCAGGAATTATGAGATCACGTCGTTGCTTTGCTTTTGTTGAGCTTGCTACAGCACGTGAGGCGAGTAGATATTATTTAGAAAATAAATCACGCAGCAGTGCTCCATATGGACTTTAGTAGTTTGACATAGTCATCACCTGTATAAATTTCAGAAAATAGAAACACTTCTTAACCACATGTTATTGGCAAAAGCCCTTGGCCATGTAACACCCAAAATTTTGATTTCAATAAATAGGAATTAATCGAATTTATTTAAGTATTGTTGTGGGCATTTAATCTAGTAAATAAATATTTTTTGTCAAATTAAAAAAAAACACATCATAAGTTTAGAAACTTGATCTTGCATTCATGCTGGAGCATAGTATTTTTGTGTGTTCTTCCTGTTTTTATTTTATTTGTTGGTGCACAAAATTATATTGGGAAAAATGTTTTGGAAAAGGAAAACAGAAAATAAAATAAATAAAAAAAAGGGGAGGAGCCCCTGGAAAACAGGCCGCAGCAGTAGCGCCCGCGCGCGCCTCCCCCTCCTCTCCCCCACCGACGACTGGGCCCCACTGCAGCGCCTCCTTCTCCCCCTTCCTTTCTTCTCCACCGTCGAGGACGAGGCGGACTCGGTCCAAGCGGTAACAAACTCCGGATTCCTTGCCAAATCGACTAACCGACCCCTATAAGTATAGGCTCCCTAGCATCCGCAGCGAACTTTCCTCTGCATCCTAATCGCGAAACCGAGCCCTAGGCGCTCCAGCAAGCACGGTCGAGATCCAGTTTAGGCTGAGCACCTTGCTGCGTGCCGCAAGCCCCACTCGTCGTTCTTCGGCCCCAGAAAAGCATCTCCTTGAACTCACGGTGAGCTCCTCTACCCCGTGGTGTTTTCCTTTCGCGAAACGGTGCTCGGAATCGAGAAGCACGTGTTTACCGGGGAGTTTTTTTTCGGCCGGCAATTGAGCCACCCCGCCGAAGCTGGCCACCTAATGGCCGGACCGCCGCCTGGTCCCCAGTTGCTTTCTGGACCATCAGATCAAGATCCAACGGCCTCCAAAAGAAGATATCACTTCGGTGGCCCTTTTTAATAAAGAGTCCCTGGAAGATTTCATATTTAACCCGCAGTCCCTAGACGCCTGAGAAAAATACGTTTTCCCAATTACGAAAGCGTATTCCAGTCGGCTGAGTTCAAATTTCGTTTTCTGTTATTTACACAGTTTTGCCACTGAACTTAAAATGCTCATAAAATACTCATTTTAATTCCGTTTTTGTCCATTCAAGTTGCGTTAGGTTCGTAATTATATGCTCTACATGTTAGAAATATTAGTTTACTGTTTTGGAACCTTTTAATTTCCTGGTACTATTTAATTAATTATTTCGCTATAGGAAATCTTAGAAAATTCATATCTTTCACGTTTTAATTCCGATTTTCGTGAACTTTACGTTTGTGTGATCGTAGCGCTGCGTAGAATATTTTTATAAACTTTTATATTTGTTTTACCACTGTTTGGTGTATTGTTCTAATTATATCTTGTTTGCTTCGTGTATGATTGTCTATATTGGATTGCGTGTTGTTGATTGATGATTGGGATTAGACGGTGAGCCGTACGTTGGTGATCAAGACCAAGCTTTTGAAGACCAGCAGGCTCAGGAGAGCTTTGAGCAAGGCAACTATAACTTGGGATTATCCTTGTTACCTATTCACTTATAAACACACATATATATCATATGCATGCTATCACCTTGTCGACCTTAGCAAAATCATAGATGATTGTTACCTGTATTCCTTGCTACCTACTTGTTATGCATTTGGTGTAGATGTGCTAGTGCTTGATATAATCCATGATCTTGTAAGATGATTAATAGCTATGCAATGAACGTTATAAGATGACAAATAACTATATGAGATCTTGTCTGTAAGTGATCACTAGGACATCAGTGCAACCATGAGGGCTATAATGGCTCTGGCTTTAGCTCAGTATGGAGACCTTTTCTAGCTTGTTAGCGGTTACCCGAAAGGGCGCTAGAGGGGCTGAACCGACACGGGTATAGTGCGAGCCCCTGTCCCTATGTGTATAGGCTGCGCGTCATTGTGCCATTCGGAAGGGGGTATCTATATCTGCTCGCAAAGGAAACCTTGTGGCCCTAACATGTTAGACGAACTTTTGAAAGGCTTCATAGTGATCCCTGCCGACCTCCCTAGGAAGGGGGTTAAGAGATTAGCTACCTCGGGCGAAAGGGTAAATCATGACTCATGGGTAAAGATGTACAACCTCTGCAGAGTGTAAAACTGGTATACTAGCCGTGCTCACGGTTATGAGCGGCCTTGGGGGTTCTTGCTGCGACGACGATGAGCTTATTAAGTTGTTGTGTTCATTTGATTATCGTTTATGCTATGAATTAATTATGCTTACACTTGATCATGGGATTAATGGATTATTTATGCTTCCTTGACAATTGCTATTTAATTATGAACATGCTATCCACCATTAAAAGCTAAATGCAATCAAACCAGTGTCAGCTATTTGAGCCTCATGAACCCCTGGTTATACTTGTTGAGTACGATATGTGCTCACTCTTGCAATTTCCCAACACCTCAGGATATGATAATGAAGATGACTGGAATTAGGACTAATGTTATGAGTACTAGGTTTGGAGTCAACCAGTCAGCAGTGTCCCTGTGTGGAGCTTCCGTCGAGCGCGTTGTTTACTTCATGCTATCTTTTTTTTTGTAGGAGACTATGTGATATATTATATTTCGCTATTTAATAAACACTGCAATGGTACATTTGAGATTTGTCTACTTATGTGTGCGACTATTCCTGGGGCACATATGAGTCTTTTATGCATCCTATTTTGTTCTTAAAATATAGGTGTGACAAATTGGTATCAAAGCTTTGTTGACTGTCGGACGCAAGCCTAGTTAGAAATTGGCCGTATTAAGGTTTGAAATTGCTACAAAATCCTTGCCCTATAAACCTTGATATTTTTTTCTACACTATATCCTATTCATCTTCACCTTGTTGCTTATTTTAAGGACTTGTTCTCATCTCCACTCTTTGCTTTGAATATGCTTTTAGAACTTTTCTTACCATCTTCTAACGTCATTGAAATAGGAGTTATAGGATCTTCACCCTTAATAAGAAGAGAACGTTAGTACCGCAAGTTGAGTCAATGCTTGAACTGTGAACTTTTGATGCTTGGTTTGGTTTGTTATTATGCTTATACTTGATTTGGATTTTTGTAATGAGTGCTGGAACCTTGTGGGCATATCCACAAGTTCCCTAGTTAAGAACCTTAAGTAAGAACATTTATAAATAGTGGTTTGGGGTCATATCCTGTTTCTGTCTTTTGCTGTTTTTCTGGAGAAGTCTGCAATGATTCTGGTATAAATCAAATTCTGTTCGTGCAATGTTCATCAAATTTTTCTGGGAACAAGTAGACTTTCATATCTTTCCAATGCCGCAAGAATGGCCATATTATCTATTATGAGCTGTGAGTTATGACTGTTTAAAGTTGAGGTTTCTGCGCAGTCTGGAATTCTGGAACAGTTTCGGTTGTACACAGTTTTTGATTAACCTAACGTTGGAATCTGATAATATGATCTAAATGAAAGTTGTAGACAATTTCTTTATCTTTCTAACAGTGTACAGCATGTATCCTCTTGAGTTCTGGAACTCGAGATATGACTGAATCTCTGATCTGCTGATGTTGGATGTTACCCAGAAAATTTCAGATTCCGTTAACTCTTATAATTGTCATGTTGGACATTACTAAGATGTGTTTATATACCTTGGAATGCAGATGGCAGCAAGGGGAAGAGGCAGAGGCAGAGGCTGTGGCAATGGCAATGGCAATGGTGGCAATGCCCCAATCACCGTGGAGGAACTCATGCAGACCCAAAATCAGATGATGCACGTTTTCATGCAGCACCTACACCAACAGCCTCCACCAACACCACCACCTGTTCATGTGAGGGATAAGCGTGGAGAGTTTATGAAGGGAAGACCTCCGGTATTTACACACTTAGCTGATCCCATGGAGGCAGATGATTGGTTACGTGCTGTGGAGAGGCAACTAAACATAGCACAGTGCAATGACTTGGAGAAGGTGTTGTATGCTTCTGGACAGCTTCAGGGGGCAGCTCAAATATGGTGGGAGTCATATCAAGCTGCTCGTCCAAACAATGCTCCTCCTGTCACATGGCTGGAATTCTGTAGAGACTTCAGAGCTCGACATATAAGCGAAGGAATGATGGAGCTCAAGCAAGAAGAATTCAGGTCACTCAGGATGGGCTCCATGACTGTGGCAGAATATCATGACACATTTGAACAGTTGGCTCGCTATGCTCCGAATGATGTCAAGAAAGATGCTGATAAGCAGCGTCTATTCATGAAGGGTTTGTACTATGAACTCAGGTTGCAGTTGGCTGGAAACACCTATCCTACCTTCCAAGCTCTTGTGAATCGTGCCATTGTGCTTGATAATATGCGGAAGAGTTAGGATAAGAAGAGAAGGATGCTGGCACAAAGTTCTGGGAGCAACAACCGTCAGCGTTTCAGTTCCCATCAAGGCCATCAGCAGAGGTTCCAGGGACCAGTTAGTCAGTGGAACCACAACCAGCAACCCCAGCGTTTCCAGAATCGGTCACAGAGTGGGAACCAACGTCCTCCATTCCAGCAACGTGACTATAATCAGCAGCAGCATGGTCAGCAGACACCTCGCTCAGGGAACTCAAATGCCAACTCCACAAAAAGAAGTGCTTCTAACACTCCTACCAGGTGTTTCCGTTGTGGGAAGGAAGGACATATGTCCTATGATTGCCTAGAGAAGTTTAATCCGCAGAACAACGACCGGAGATCCACTCCGAATTCAGCAAAGGTGAACAACGTGGCAGCGGAAACAGTTCAGGAGGGACCAGAAATCATGATGGGTACGTTCAGTATCAACTCTATCCCTGCTACAGTTTTATTTGATTCTGGAGCTTCGCATATATTCATATCACAAGCATTTGTTAGAGTTCATAGCCTTCCTCTAGTTGCAATGAAAACTCCTATGCTAGTTAATTCACCGGGTGAGACTATACCAGTTTCTTTATGTTGCCCCTCAGCAAGTCTTTCTTTAAGGGGGGTAGATTTTCCTATCAGTCACATGGTTATGAGAACTTCAGGCATAGATGTGATCTTGGGTTTGGATTGGATGAAGCAATATGACACAGATATTAAGTGCAAGGAGAGAGTAGTGGCTCTGACAACACCAAAGGGAGAAAGAATCAGTGTTGATGTAACAGTGCAAGCACCACTCACAGCTAAAGTGAACCAACTGAATGATGCTGTTGATCCTCAGAACCTGGTAGTGGATGAGTTTCCGGATGTCTTTCCAGATGAATTGCCAGGTATGCCACCTGACCGAGACATTGAATTTATTATTGAATTACTACCTGGTACTGCACCCATAGCTAAAAGACCATATAGAATGGGGGTTAAGGAACTAGAAGAACTTAAGAAACAAATTAAGGAATTGCAAGATAAAGGGTTCATTCGTCCTAGTTCGTCACCATGGGGTGCACCAGTTATCTTTGTTGATAAGAAGGATGGTAGTCAGAGGATGTGTGTTGATTATCGGTCACTTAATGAGGTCACCATCAAGAATAAATATCCCTTGCCTAGGATTGATGACTTATTTGATCAGCTAAGAGGTGCTTGTGTGTTCTCTAAGATTGATTTGCGTTCTGGTTATCATCAATTGAAGATTCGGAATTCAGATATACCAAAGACAGCTTTCACAACAAGGTATGGGTTGTATGAGTACACAGTTATGTCTTTTGGTTTGACCAATGCACCAGCTTACTTTATGTATATGATGAATAAAGTATTTATGGAGTACCTTGATAAGTTTGTGGTGGTCTTTATTGATGACATTCTGGTATTCTCTAAAACCAAGGAAGAACATGCTGAACATCTAAGATTGGTCTTACAGAAACTTAGAGAACATAAGTTGTATGCTAAGCGTAGTAAATGTGAGTTTTGGTTGGAAGAAGTTTCTTTTCTTGGTCATGTTGTCTCTAATGGTGGTATTGCAGTGGATCCTAGTAAGGTGAAAGATGTGCTGAATTGGAAACCACCTACGGATGTAAGTGAAATTCGCAGTTTTCTTGGTTTGGCTGGTTACTATTGTAGATTCATTGAAGGGTTCTCAAAACTTGCAAAGCCTATGACTGCTCTGTTGGAGAAGAATGCTAAGTTTGTATGGTCTGATAAGTGTCAAGCTAGTTTTGAGGAATTCAAGAAGAGATTGACGACTGCACCTGTGTTGGTATTGCCAGATCTGAGTAAGAGTTTCTCTATCTATTGTGATGCTTCTCGTCTGGGTTTGGGTTGTGTTCTTATGCAAGAAGGTAGAGTTGTTGCTTATGCATCTAGACAGTTGAGGAAACATGAACTGAATTATCCTACTCATGATTTGGAGTTAGCAGCTGTGGTTCATGCATTGAAGATTTGGAGACACTATTTGATTGGGCATAAGAGTGACATATACACTGATCATAAGAGTTTGAAGTACATCTTCACCCAGACAGATCTGAATTTGAGGCAACGCAGATGGTTGGAACTGATAAAGGATTATGATTTGGAAGTGCATTATCATCCTGGAAAGGCGAACGTCCTAGCTGATGCACTTAGCAAAAAGAAATATGCTAATGAGCTTTGGGCGACACCTGAATCTGAGGAGTTGTGTGCTGAATTTGCATATTTGAACTTGGGAATTGTAGTGAATGCTATGGAAATTGAAGTCACCCCTACTCTAGAGGAAGAGATATTGAAAGGACAGTTAGAAGATGAGAAACTAAAGGAGATAGCACAGAATGTGGTACTAGGCAAAGCACCAGGATTCAGAATAGATGACAATGGTGTACTGTGGTTTGGAAAAAGGATATGTGTTCCTGAAGTGAAGGCTATTCGTGATATGATTCTGAGAGAGGCTCATGAGTCAGCATATTCCATTCATCCTGGTAGCACTAAGATGTATCTAGATCTGAAACAGAAGTACTGGTGGTATGGTTTAAAGAGAGATGTAGCTGAGTATGTTGCTTTGTGTGATACTTGCCAGCGAGTGAAAGCTGAATATCAGAGGCCAGCTGGACTGTTGCAACCAATGAAGATTCCAGAATGGAAGTGGGAGAAGTGGGTATGGATTTTATAGTGGGGTTACCACGTACACAGAGAGGGTATGACTCAATATGGGTGATAGTAGATCGATTGACTAAGGTCGCTCATTTCATACCTGTCAAAACTTCATATAGTGGAGACCGACTGGCAGAGTTATACATGGAAATAATTGTTTGTTTGCATGGAGTACCTAGAAGATTGTGTCAGATAGGGGTACTCAATTCACATCTCACTTTTGGAAAGCAGTGCATGATTCATTGGGAACAAAGTTGAATTTTAGTACAGCGTATCATCCATAGACAGATGGACAGACTGAGAGGATCAATCAGATATTGGAGGATATGTTGAGAGCTTGTGCTTTGCAGTATGGGACTAGTTGGGACAAGAGTTTGCCATATGCAGAATTCTCCTACAACAATAGCTATCAGCAAAGTCTTAAGATGGCACCGTTCGAGGCACTGTATGGTCGTAAGTGCAGGACACCTTTGTTCTGGAATCAGACAGGAGAAACTCAGGTGTTTGGTACAGATGTGCTTAGACATGCAGAGCAACAGGTGCGGACTATTCGAGATAACTTGAGAGTTGCTCAATCTTGTCAGAAAAGCTATGCAGATACGCGTAGGAGAGAGCTGGTTTTTCAAGCAGGTGATTATGTCTATTTGAAAGTATCACCAATGAGGAGTGTGAAGAGGTTTAATATGAAGGGAAAGCTAGCTCCAAGGTATGTTGGTCCGTTTAAAGTATTGGAAAGGCGTGGAGAAGTAGCATATCAGTTAGAATTGCCTGAAAGCTTATCTGGTGTGCATGATGTGTTCCATGTGTCACAACTTAAGAAGTGTTTGCGTGTACCTGAGGAGCAAATACCATTGGAAGAGCTTTCTGTTAAAGGTGATCTCACTTATGAAGAGTATCCGGTTAGAATATTGGAGACAGCTGAGAGAGTCACCAGAAGTCGGGTCATTAGAATATGCAAAGTGCAGTGGAATCGGTATTCGGAAGCGGAGGCAACTTGGGAAAGAGAGGATGACCTTAGGAAATCATACTCATATTTGTTTGAGTAAGCACCTTTCAATCTCGAGGACGAGATTCTTTTAAGGGGGGTAGAGTTTGTAACAGCCAAAATTTTGATTTCAATAAATAGGAATTAATCGAATTTATTTAAGTATTGTTGTGGGCACTTAATCTAGTAAATAAATAATTTTTGTCAAATTTAAAAAAAACTCATCATAAGTTTAGAAACTTGATCTTGCATTCATGCTGGAGCATAGTATTTTTGTGTGTTGTTCCTGTTTTTATTTTATTTGTTGGTGCACAAAATTATATTGGGAAAAATGTTTTGGAAAAGGAAAACAGAAAATAAAATAAATAAAAAGAAAAGGGGAGGAGCCCCTGGAAACCAGGCCGCAGCAGCAGCGCCGCGCGCGCCTCCCCCTCCTCTCCCCCACCGACGACTGGGCCCCACTGCGCAGCGCCTCCTTCTCCCCCTTCCTTTCTTCTCCACCGGTCGAGGACGAGGCGGACTCGTTCCGAGCGGTAACAAACTCCGGGATTCCTTGCCAAATCGACTAACCGACCCCTATAAGGCTCCCTAGCATCCGCAGTGAACTTTCCTCTGCATCCTAATCGCGAAACCGAGCCCTAGGCGCTCCAGCAAGCACGGTCGGGATCCAGTTTAGGCCGAGCACCTTGCCGCATGCCGCAAGCCCCACTCGTCGTTCTTCGGCCCCAGAAAAGCACCTCCTTGAACTCGCGGTGAGCTCCTCTACCCCGTGATGTTTTCCTTTCGCGAAACGGTGCTCGGAATCGAGAAGCCCGTCGTCGCCGGCGAGTTTTTTTTCGCCGGCAATGGAGCCACCCCGCCGGAGCTGGCCACCTGATGGCCGGACCGCCGCCTGGTCCCCCAGTTGCTTTCTGGACCATCAGATCAAGATCCAACGGCCTCCAAAAGAAGATACCCTTCGGTGGCCCTTTTTAATAAAGAGTCCCTAGAAGATTTCATATTTAACCCGCAGTCTCTAGGCGCCTGAGAAAAATACGTTTTCCCAATTGCGAAAGCGTATTCCAGTCGGATGAGTTCAAATTTCGTTTTCTGTTATTTATAGTTTTGCCACTGAACTTAAAATGCTCATAAAATACTCATTTTAATTCCGTTTTTGTCCATTCAAGTTGCGTTAGGTTCGTAATTATATGCTCTACATGTTAGAAATATTAGTTTACTGTTTTGGAACCTTTTAATTTCCTGGTACTATTTAATTAATTATTTCGCTATAGGAAATCTTAGAAAATTCATATCTTTCACGTTTTAATTCCGATTTTCGTGAACTTTACGTTTGTGTGATCGTAGCACTGCGTAGAATATTTTTATAAACTTTTATATTTGTTTTACCACTGTTTGGTGTATTGTTCTAATTATATCTTGTTTGCTTCGTGTATGATTGTCTATATTGGATTGCGTGTTGTTGATTGATGATTGGGATTAGACGGTGAGCCGTACGTTGGTGATCAAGACCAAGCTTTTGAAGACCAGCAGGCTCAGGAGAGCTTTGAGCAAGGCAAGTATAACTTGGGATTATCCTTGTTACCTATTCACTTATAAACACACAAATATATCATATGCATGCTATCACCTTGTCGACCTTAGCAAAATCATAGATGATTGTTACCTGTATTCCTTGCTACCTACTTGTTATGCATTTGATGTAGATGTGCTAGTGCTTGATATAATCCATGATCTTGTAAGATGATTAATAGCTATGCAATGAACGTTATAAGATGACAAATTACTATATGAGATCTTGTCTGTAAGTGATCACCAGGACAACAGTGCAACCATGAGGGCTATAATGGCTCTGGCTTTAGCTCAGTATGGAGACATTTTCTAGCTTGTTAGCGGTTACCCGAAAGGGCGCTAGAGGGGCTGAACCGACACGGGTATAGTGCGAGCCCCTGTCCCTATGTGTATAGGCTGCGCGTCATTGTGCCATTCAGAAGGGGGGTATCTATATCTGCTCGCAAAGGAAACCTTGCGGCCCTAACATATTAGATGAACTTTTGAAAGACTTCATAGTGATCCCTGCCGACCTCCCTAGGAAGGGGGTTAAGAGATTAGCTACCTCGGGCGAAAGGGTAAATCATGACTCATGGGTAAAGATGTACAACCTCTGCAGAGTGTAAAACTGGTATACTAGCCGTGCTCACGGTTATGAGCGGCCTTGGGGGTTCTTGCTGCGACGACGATGAGCTTATTAAGTTGTTGTGTTCATTTGATTATCGTTTATGCTATGAATTAATTATGCTTACACTTGATCATGGGATTAATGGATTATTTATGCTTCCTTGACAATTGCTATTTAATTATGAACATGCTATCCACCATTAAAAGCTAAATGCAGTCAAACCAGTGTCAGCTATTTGAGCCTCATGAACCCCTGGTTATACTTGTTGAGTACGATATGTGCTCACTCTTGCAATTTCCCAACACCTCAGGATATGATAATGAAGATGACTGGAATGAGGACTATCGTTATGAGTACTAGGTTTGGAGTCAACCAGTCAGCAGTGTCCCTGTGTGGAGCTTCCGTCGAGAGCGTTGTTTACTTCATGCTATCTTTTTTTTTGTAGGAGACTATGTGATATATTATATTTCGCTATGTAATAAACACTGCAATGGTACATTTGAGATTTGTCTACTTATGTGTGCAACTATTCCTGGGGCACATATGAGTCTTTTATGCATCCTATTTTGTTCTTAAAATATGGGTGTGACAGGCCACGCCTCCATTGGTGGTTTCATCAATCTGGGGGAAAATAATGCAGTCAGTTTGCTCAATGTGGAGTTTGGGGGAACAAGTAGTGCTAATCAGGTTGATGTAGTGGCTAATCAGGATGAGTCTACACTGCGCCTATGTTACTGGGTGGTACTACTATTGGATGGCATAAAAAATATTGGATTCAGAATTTTTTTGTAGTTCACAACCTATAAAACAATCAGTATGTAATAAAATTAAAAGTTCTGCTATGTAATTGTACTTCTACTAATATTTTTGTTTCCTCATGTTTTCCATGGACCTATGTTATTTTTTTATAAGTTTGACAAGGAATTGAATAAAGAGGTTGCTATAAAAAGTCATTGATCTGTAAGAAGTGTGAGTACCATAATTTCTTGTTCTAAAAGGAGGAAAAAATGCTAAAAATTTAAGCTACGAGTACTGCAAACTGAAAAGAAGTACAAATTGAAACTTATAAATAATAACTATTTACAGGGTATTAAGTGGTCTTCCATGGAGGATAGACAACCAACCCGCACTACATTTGGCGACATATCAAACATCATCGGACAAGGTATGTTAGTTGACATCGTCCATCGTCAGTTTCTATGATTTTTTAGCGAAACTGTGACACACATTATACATCACAGCAGAAGAGACAACACCCGCAAATGATGAAGAGAGAAAAAAAGGGAAGAGAGGAATAGAAAACAACGTGAATATCGCGCACGAAAAAGGGCCGAGGAATCCAACAAACAAAGAGAGGAGCGGAATAGAAAGCAACGTGAATACCGTGCGAGGAAAAAAACACCGTCAGTACTCAAGACTCCTGATCATGGTATCCACAATCTGATCATGTATACTATTCTTTGTTTATGCATCGAAATGAGTAACACTGTTAATTTTTATACACGCATAACCATCTGATGTAGAACCTATATCCGGTTACACAGATGTTAGCATGACAGAAGCAGTATATTCCACCTTGGCCCCATCTCGATTGGGTACGTGGTTCTTGTTAATGCAATTGATTATAATACTACAGAATAAATATACCTCTGGTATGTGCAGTTTAATTGAATATTAAAACTTGCAGGAGGAAAATCACCACAAGAAATTGGTGTTTCAGACATTTGCCAAGCATCAATATATCATGACAAGGAAAATAATGATCCACTTGAGTGCAATGACTGGCTACATAGGAATGATAAGTACTTCAGGAAACAAAGACCACCATTGACGCCTTTGGCGACTGAAGGTTCAAACAGCACCATAATAAATACAGGTATGCTAACATCTAACTAGGACATTGTAAATTTCGACGGGGTGCAGATTGGGTCAAATATATCTCTTGTGTTCAATGGTGATCAGGTGTCAGCTCAAGCACTGCCAAACTGCTCAGCAAACGAAACTGGTACCTAAACATGGATGCGACAGCCAAGGCAAAATTGCTAAAACAGAGGCGACAATACAAAAAAGCAAGAGCAGCGGATAACAACCGCCGAGCATGCCCTACTGTTGCCCAGGAAGAAAATGTTAACCATATACCTGTGATCAGATGTGTAGACACCAACGATGAAGTCGAATTTGACACTGTTTTATTCGAACCTACAAACCATGAATCTGATGATGAAGGTTGGTTTTACAAATCAGTTAACCAATGCAGTTTTTTTCATCAGTTGGCATTTTGTTGCATGCATCCTGTTAATTTCAAGCGCCTGTGAAATAGATCATCTAAGTGACATAGAAGAGGAATTTGACATAGAAGAGGAATTTGTCATAGAAGAAGATGTTGATTGTCACACCCTGGCTTTTAAAATAAGACCAGAGTCGTCATATGTGTGCCCAGGAAGTCCACACATACAACAAAGAATAGAAATATCAGAAACAATGTTATATATAGCGGAAAATATATTTATAATAACACTTACTAACATCAGAGTACGCGGAAACAGTAGCTAAACTTCTTAGGCTCCAATCTTCTCAGGGACGGTTGACTGGGGGCTCCGTACGCCAAGCACTTCCCATAAGCTTCTAGAAAACTCCATGACATCTATGTCCTTCTTCTGAGCAGCACTTTACTACACACTGGGGGTGTGGGGGTAATAGCAAGGGTGAGTTCATGTCGAACTCAACAAGTACAGACGAAAAGTATAATGACATGCAAGGCTTAATCAAAGGAAAAGCTGACACTGTTTAACTGCGGGTGAGCTTTTTAGTTGGTACACTTTTATTACAATTCTTTTATTAAACAACCTATTACTAAATATGAGTGAAGCATCCCAACCCTTAATTAGATGAAAGTATATTAACAATATCATTACTCATCATTATAATTATTATTATTATTAAGATCTCCGAGGTAGCAACCTCGGATAGTAATTCGGGGTAGCAACCCCATTAAGGTTATGGGATAGCAATCCCAATTGAGAGCACAGGATAGCAATCCTGCCAACACGGAATAGCCATTCCGCCAAAGCACGAGGTAGCAACCTCAACCAAGTTTCGCCACCAAGTATCCAGTGAATCCAATTTGCTCATCAAGTGAGGGTCTGGGCCGCTCGTGACCGTGAGCACGGCTGATATATCAGTTTTACACTCTGCAGAGGTGTGCACGTTCACTCCAAGTCGTGATTCCCATTTGCCCGGGGTCATGACTCCCCAAAACACTGCCAAGGTGAGCATGCAGGGTCTCACTACGAGACCTTTCACAGGGTCCAACTAATAGGATGCCACTCGTAAGTTTTTGCCGGGGCGCGCGGCAGTCGTGCCCATAGCAATGGGACCCCGAACTGACCGACCTCTTAATATGAATAACCAAGCTACATTCCTTACGCCTACCCGGAAAGTAACACCCTACCAGTGGAGGTCCTGCTAATTAGTCAAGCCAGAGCCCATATAGCTTGGAGCTGCACTGTAAGTCCCAGGGGCCGCTCCCTGACTAAGTCCTTACGGAGAGCAGAGACGGGTACGCCCGGCAAACCGGACCACCAACGGTACCCGCTCCCCCTGTCCTCAACCAAACCACGATGCTCGCAAGCACCGCAACATCTCCATCACCGAAGTGACCATTGTTCATCATTTAATCATTTATCATCATTGAAGAATTTATTAAGCAAGATCATTATTTTTATATTATATAGATTAGATGAGTAGAGCAACTAAGCATATCTACTGTTCACTATACTACCCATGTATAAACCCAGGTATACAAGGAATATAGTAGAAGACTAGTCATGTCCTTAGGGTTTGCAGTATTAAGACACATGCAATGGAAAGTAAATGTATTTAAAGTTCATAGGTACAATATGATCAAAGGGTGTCTGCACTTGCCTTAATTTCCAGTGTATATCTGCTTAGAATTCTTTGACTTCTTTCTTGTGATCTGTATCTTCTACTGCAACTGTCGGTCCTCAGCTCCTGGTCTTCACTGTTGACGAACCACGCTTCTTCTACTCAAAGCCAACAAGCAATACAAACAAACAAACAACAATCACGACTAAGAACAAGCATCAATCGAAAGAAAAGCTTAGAAAGAGCACACTAAACGACACGGCTTATTGCTACAATCGTGACAACGCAAGAACAATTAAGAACGGAGCTATCGTTAAACGGACACGACTATCGAGGCTCGAAGTGAAACGGAGAAGACGACTATACGTTGGTCGTATTTTAAGAAAACAGGTGATGGATTATTCAAAGAAATATCAGAAAGATGAGTTGACCAAACTATAAATAATTATAAAAGTAGGAGTTAAACTTTAGTCATAATTATAATTATTATAAATAATTATATACCACTAAAGCCAATTAAGCGTTTATAGTTTTAAAATATGGATTATATGAAAGCGACTAATCAAGTGATTATATATCAGGTTTAAACTAATCAAGGTATAATTAATAAAGAAACATTATAGTTAATATCAATAACATGAGCATTTATTTATTTATTTATAAAAGATCAAATTATAAATGTGATTTACTTTTAGTTCAAAAAGACTTAGACAAGTATTACTAAATTATTCATGTGCTTCATGTTTATATAATCAAATTATAATTAAGAAGTATTAAGTTCACATTCGATTATAAAGATACCGAAATGTAATCCTATATTGTTTTTATCTTAATTAAATAGAAATGCATTCAAAACACTAGTCAGATTAATTATACTCATAAACAGGAGACAATGAAAACAACATTGCTAAAATGTAGATTACACCGACATAGTCACAACACAACGAGAACCGAATTACAAGCCTAGATTGTTTTTCTAATTTAAAAGCTATTCAATAGATATTAATCAATTTATACTTAAATCAATAAATTTAAGAATAAGATATATGATAAATATTTATACTACTGCGTAGAGCACGGCGATATGAAACTAACGCAACTGGAACGGCTCGAATCGGAATTAAAACGCGCATTCTATGACCAAAACCAAATCGGTGGCAAAACAGTGAATAAGCAGAACTAATTTTCGTATTTTAAATAACCAAACTGAATTTTAAATGCATTCTGGACTGCGGGCACTATTTTTTTAAAGCATAGGGGCTAAAACAGAAAAGAAAAGGGCGTAAATCTAATTACTTTTGAACTGGCCGGAGTGCGGGTTGATTTCACAAAACCTGAGGGACCTTTTTGCAAAAAGGCAGGGAGCGGCGCGGGTGGCCGGGCGGGCTGGCCACGTGGCGTCTCGCGAGTGGCGGGTCCACGGCGGGGCTGTGGACCGCGCGCACGGGGCAGGGGAGGCCGCTGGGCGGTGGACCGGGTCCACCGGTCCATGGTGGACCGGCCACGCGGGCGCTGAGCCGCGGTCCATCGTGGACCGCGCGCGGGGCAGGCGAGCGGCGAGGCTGGGCCGCGGCCGGGGGGGCTCGATTGCACGGGAGCCGGGCCATGCGGAGGCAGCCGAGGGCGGGGTCGCGTCGCGCGCGATGCGGGGGGCGCTACGCGCGGGGCGGCCGCGGCCGGGAGAGGCCGGGGCGTGCGGTCCACAGCCGCGGGCGGGTTGACGGCGGCGGTGTGCTCCGGCGAGCGCCGTTCGCGCAGCAGGAAGGGGGAGAGAACGCGCGGATAACGCCATCGCACTCGACATGCTCGCGCGGAGCTCTAGGGAACCTCACCTTGGCGAGAGAGGTGGCGGAGCGAGAAGTCGACGGCGGCGGCGTGGGTTCGGCGAGCTCGGCGGCGGCGCTGCGAACTTTGCTGCTCGGGTTGCGCTAGGGTTTCTAGGGGGTCGCGAACGCGGACGCGGGGGCACTTAAATAGACGACGGTGATCATTGGGAGGCGCGCACGGTTCGGATAGAGGCGCCAAGCGCGGAAACCGGGGCGGTGGTTGCGCCCCGAGTCCGTCTCGGCCGGAGGTGGGTGATGACAGGTGGGTCCCACCTGCGGGGCCCACCAGTCAGCGGGCGGCAGCGGCAAAAGGGCAGGGGACGCTGCGGCTGGAGCTGCTGCTGGGCTGGCGCGGCTGGGCCGTGGCCCACTCGGGCAAGAGGGGAGAGGAGAGGGGTGCGGGGTGGGCTGGCCAGGTGCGGGCCTCAAACTGAAGCAGGCCGAGATTGAGGGAGGGGAAAGAAAACCCCTTTTCTTTTTATAAAACAAGATTTCTAAACTATTTTACTAAACTAAATTTCAAAACCCTTTTTGAATTCCTAATTTGAGATTATTTAAGAGCTTGTTTTCCTTACTACTTTTAGAAACAAAGCATATTTTGTTAAAAAAACTCATTTTAAAATTATTTTTCAACTCAATTATAAATTAGTTTTTGAATAGGACTTTTAGTGTTTTATTTTTCCAAAAACTGACACAACCTAAACGTGGCTCGCTAGGAATTTTGAAATTCATTTTCTTTTCACAAGCCAAACAAAGCTAGGGCACAAAACACACATCAAATCAAACACCCTCCACTTAATTTAATAAAAGTTTAAAATTCCACATTTTTCTCATTTTATAAAAGCATCAATGAATAAAATCTTGGAATATTTTACAAAAATTTTAAATCCTTAATTAATTTAGTGTTTTCCTAATAACAATCCAAAATTAAAAATTTTGGAGTGTTATAGATCTACCCCACTTAACATAAATCTTGTCCCGAGATTTGAAGAAACTAGAGGGAAAGATAAAGTAGATCATCAAAGTTGTTTCGAGACTTTCAAGACATGATCAAAGGATTAAATATAGACATAAAGGGTAAAGAGTAGGGTAAAGACTGATGACAAGGAAAGATAAATGTATGAGATAAGAATTGATCTTTGAATCGTGTATTATGATAAGGTGCAAGCGCGAGAAGCTAATATTAACAAGAGATGATACATAGGAGATAAAGATAAATATTATAGTGCTCCCAATTCCTTGATTCAAGATCTATGAGATTAATGATAAAAGGATAAAGAATTAGCAAAAGTTGATGAGAGGGACTTAAATTTATTGTCAAGTCTTCATGCTTAATATTTTGTAGTCCTATGAGACATAAGATCCAAGATCACACGTTTGGCAAAAATGATAAGGGTTCGTCGCAAGAATGATAGGGATCAATACATAGTTCTCCATGTCTTTTAAGTTGAGACTTTCGAGGGAGATGATCGTAGCGGACGCTACCCCACTTAAACCAAGTGTTACTTATCTTCCAAAATCCTGTCAATATAGTCTTCAATTTTTTTTTCGTCAGGGGTTATCAGTTTGACAACACACTGCACATCTGGGGATTTCCGAGAAACAGGGTGACAAACAACACAATGGTGGGAAAAGATAGAGTGAGATAATCTCAGTTATCTCAGAAAAGGTGCAAGACTGAAGCCAAAAGTCGGTAAGGTTATCTAGGAGAAGGTTCTTGAACACTATCTAGAAAAGCAACCCAAGGGGTCTATTAAGATTGACCATATATCGGTATGGTTTTCATTTGATCTTCGGGTTCTACATTTTGTCACGTGATAATCCATCAAATATTCGAAAGTAAAATAATACATCTTATCTTGGGACTTTGGTTTCCTATGCCTTGCTTTGACAGGTCAACAAGCACCACTCTTCCTAGGACACTTGATGCTTCTCTATGGTCTCCATAGATGGATCCTAAGTAAATTTCTCATACCACTTGCAGTGTTGGGGAAATATTGCAGAGAGAACTGCACAAAGGTTGTCAACTCGTTCTGCATGGAATGTTTAAGATCACTTCACGGGTAAGCACTACCACTCGATGTTGGGACAGCACTAGGTGCTTCGCCCAAGATTCCATGGTTACCACAAATAGACTAAACATCTTGACAACCAACTCATAACTCATATTAGGAGATTAAGAATGATAAAGTCCAATTAAAAAGACATCTCTTTTTACAAAGAAGATTACAAGCGACTTGAATGAAAAAAAAACTTATTAGCTAAAAGGCATTCGCTGACTCCATATATTGCCAGAAGTGTTGCATATTTCCTTGACGGGTTCAAATCGATCTACAATCTACTTCACATCTGATGTTGAGAAAATATTGCCTCTCTATGAGGTCCACATTCCTTTTGAACTGCCTCGTTGTCGGTACAATCCTTCCATTAGTCCTTTAATCCTTCGGGTGAGGTTGAGTGCCTTCATACACGAACCTGTCTCCTGATGGGGTGGTTAGGGATACTGAGTGTTGGGTACAATCAATCTCTCCATGACAAGCAGTTAACCATCCTCTTCCAAGAACGACATCAATCTCCATCAATTCCAAAACTACAAGATTCACCTCAAAATTTGCACCTTTTATGTCAAGACTAACTTTTGGGCACATGTAGGTTGCTCTTATCTTTCCTCTTGGTGATTTGACTAGTATGGGTTTCTTTATTTCCAACTTAAGCATCTTATGATCGGCAACACATTTGTTTGAGATGAAAGAATGTGAAGAACCTGAGTCAAACAAAACAGTGGCAGGAGTTGAGTTGACTAGAATTGATCCAAACACCACATTTTGTGCTTCACGAGCAGTACACAGATCCATATGGTTCAATCTACCATTAACATAGTCACGAACAGGGTACTTCTTTGGACAATGCTTCTTGTGATGTCCCTCTTCGTGACACTGGTAGCAAGCATTGCTAACAGTTTTAACATTAGTGCTATCCTGACATTGAGCTCCTTGAATTGATGTGCCAGGAGTAACTAAAGTGCTACTAACTTGTTGGTTCTGAGGGTTCACCTTCAATGGAGTCTCTTCACTTATTTGCTTCTTAGCTTGATTACTCTTTCGAGGCTGAAACTCTGTATAGGTGATGGTCCATCCATCTAGGCATATCTCTGGCATAGCAAGTGTAGCTGAAGGGGCATCTAACTCTTCAAGATACGAATGTGTCTGATGAGAGTTTGGAGCTAAATCTAACTGCAATGTAGAACTCAGATTTGGCTCAACACTTAACAGTGGCTCTAGGGAGATTGCCTTCCTTTTCTTGTTACCTTCAGTCTGTTGATCCTGGGGTACCTCAATCTTTCCTTCACTTGACTTGTTCTGAAGACAAGGTAAACCATAATGTCTACAACAGTGACACAGCTCTTGAATCCCAAGCGCCTCATTAATACCATCTTTCATAGCTTTCATGTTCCTCCAGGCTTCTACGACTTGTCGCTTCATTGCTTCTTCCAGAGTTTCAGTCATGTTCTTTTCTAAAGGTAGCTGAGGATCTTTCTGTGGTTCTACTCCACTTAGTGCTTGATCCGATGTGGACAAGAGCTTCTCCTTGTTCATTGGGGACAAGGGTAGCATAGTTGGGTCTTCCTGACATTTGGTGTAAGCTTCTTCAATTTCACCTTGGAGAAGTAAAGATTGTAGTATCAAAAGCTTCTGGAGTCTAGCCATATGATCCGCTGCCATCTCTAGGATTTGGGATTGCCAAGCTATCATCTCTTCACTGCTCAATTGTGTTGCAGAAGTCATTGGTTGACTCTGATCACCAATATTCTTTCCATTGATGTCACCACTTGGATCAATCATCTGACATTAGGCAATAGTAGAATGAGCTAGAGTAGTATGGACAAAGAGCATGATAGGGAGTGAGAGAAAAATAGGTGGAGAGGATCAAGATTGACAATAGATGGATAGGATAAGAGAGATCACTACCCCACTTAACAAAGATCGAGCTAATCTCTAAACGTCTTCTTCCAGAACTCCTTCAAAACACTAGAACAAAGACAACACACAAACAACAAACCAAGCAAAACAAGCACACATCACATCAACGATACTACACGTGCTTCTTCAACAGTGGGTGTCATCCTAAAAGGCAAGTCTGAGATGATGAAGGGCCATCGAATTCGGAAATAAAGCGAGTTTTTTTTTTAAAAAAAACTTGAGTAAAACAACTAAACAAAAGCCAAGGAGATAAATAGAAATAGCTCAAAGGAAGCTATTTAAGGAGGGGATACAACATGACAAGGATGAAGAAATAGTCGGAATCAAAGGGTCAAGGTATAAGAAAATAGTTTTATAGCAAAATAAGCTTTAGAAATCGACCAGTGCTATCTAGGCATACGTCCTACAGTCAACACCGCTCTGATACCATTCCTGTCACACCCTGGCTTTTAAAATAAGACCAGAGTCGTCATATGTGTGCCCAGGAAGTCCACACATACAACAAAGAATAGAAATATCAGAAACAATGTTATATATAGCGGAAAATATATTTATAATAACACTTACTAACATCAGAGTACGCGGAAACAGTAGCTAAACTTCTTAGGCTCCAATCTTCTCAGGGACGGTTGACTGGGGGCTCCGTACGCCAAGCACTTCCCATAAGCTTCTAGAAAACTCCATGACATCTATGTCCTTCTTCTGAGCAGCACTTTACTACACACTGGGGGTGTGGGGGTAATAGCAAGGGTGAGTTCATGTCGAACTCAACAAGTACAGACGGAAAGTATAATGACATGCAAGGCTTAATCAAAGGAAAAGCTGACACTGTTTAACTGCGGGTGAGCTTTTTAGTTGGTACACTTTTATTACAATTCTTTTATTAAACAACCTATTACTAAATATGAGTGAAGCATCCCAACCCTTAATTAGATGAAAGTATATTAACAATATCATTACTCATCATTATAATTATTATTATTATTAAGATCTCCGAGGTAGCAACCTCGGATAGTAATTCGGGGTAGCAACCCCATTAAGGTTATGGGATAGCAATCCCAATTGAGAGCACAGGATAGCAATCCTGCCAACACGGAATAGCCATTCCGCCAAAGCACGAGGTAGCAACCTCAACCAAGTTTCGCCACCAAGTATCCAGTGAATCCAATTTGCTCATCAAGTGAGGGTCTGGGCCGCTCGTGACCGTGAGCACGGCTGATATATCAGTTTTACACTCTGCAGAGGTGTGCACGTTCACTCCAAGTCGTGATTCCCATTTGCCCGGGGTCATGACTCCCCAAAACACTGCCAAGGTGAGCATGCAGGGTCTCACTACGAGACCTTTCACAGGGTCCAACTAATAGGATGCCACTCGTAAGTTTTTGCCGGGGCGCGCGGCAGTCGTGCCCATAGCAATGGGACCCCGAACTGACCGACCTCTTAATATGAATAACCAAGCTACATTCCTTACGCCTACCCGGAAAGTAACACCCTACCAGTGGAGGTCCTGCTAATTAGTCAAGCCAGAGCCCATATAGCTTGGAGCTGCACTGTAAGTCCCAGGGGGCCGCTCCCTGACTAAGTCCTTACGGAGAGCAGAGACGGGTACGCCCGGCAAACCGGACCACCAACGGTACCCGCTCCCCCTGTCCTCAACCAAACCACGATGCTCGCAAGCACCGCAACATCTCCATCACCGAAGTGACCATTGTTCATCATTTAATCATTTATCATCATTGAAGAATTTATTAAGCAAGATCATTATTTTTATTATTATATAGATTAGATGAGTAGAGCAACTAAGCATATCTACTGTTCACTATACTACCCATGTATAAACCCAGGTATACAAGGAATATAGTAGAAGACTAGTCATGTCCTTAGGGTTTGCAGTATTAAGACACATGCAATGGAAAGTAAATGTATTTAAAGTTCATAGGTACAATATGATCAAAGGGTGTCTGCACTTGCCTTAATTTCCAGTGTATATCTGCTTAGAATTCTTTGACTTCTTTCTTGTGATCTGTATCTTCTACTGCAACTGTCGGTCCTCAGCTCCTGGTCTTCACTGTTGACGAACCACGCTTCTTCTACTCAAAGCCAACAAGCAATACAAACAAACAAACAACAATCACGACTAAGAACAAGCATCAATCGAAAGAAAAGCTTAGAAAGAGCACACTAAACGACACGGCTTATTGCTACAATCGTGACAACGCAAGAACAATTAAGAACGGAGCTATCGTTAAACGGACACGACTATCGAGGCTCGAAGTGAAACGGAGAAGACGACTATACGTTGGTCGTATTTTAAGAAAACAGGTGATGGATTATTCAAAGAAATATCAGAAAGATGAGTTGACCAAACTATAAATAATTATAAAAGTAGGAGTTAAACTTTAGTCATAATTATAATTATTATAAATAATTATATACCACTAAAGCCAATTAAGCGTTTATAGTTTTAAAATATGGATTATATGAAAGCGACTAATCAAGTGATTATATATCAGGTTTAAACTAATCAAGGTATAATTAATAAAGAAACATTATAGTTAATATCAATAACATGAGCATTTATTTATTTATTTATAAAAGATCAAATTATAAATGTGATTTACTTTTAGTTCAAAAAGACTTAGACAAGTATTACTAAATTATTCATGTGCTTCATGTTTATATAATCAAATTATAATTAAGAAGTATTAAGTTCACATTCGATTATAAAGATACCGAAATGTAATCCTATATTGTTTTTATCTTAATTAAATAGAAATGCATTCAAAACACTAGTCAGATTAATTATACTCATAAACAGGAGACAATGAAAACAACATTGCTAAAATGTAGATTACACCGACATAGTCACAACACAACGAGAACCGAATTACAAGCCTAGATTGTTTTTCTAATTTAAAAGCTATTCAATAGATATTAATCAATTTATACTTAAATCAATAAATTTAAGAATAAGATATATGATAAATATTTATACTACTGCGTAGAGCACGGCGATATGAAACTAACGCAACTGGAACGGCTCGAATCGGAATTAAAACGCGCATTCTATGACCAAAACCAAATCGGTGGCAAAACAGTGAATAAGCAGAACTAATTTTCGTATTTTAAATAACCAAACTGAATTTTAAATGCATTCTGGACTGCGGGCACTATTTTTTTAAAGCATATGGGCTAAAACAGAAAAGAAAAGGGCGTAAATCTAATTACTTTTGAACTGGCCGGAGTGCGGGTTGATTTCACAAAACCTGAGGGACCTTTTTGCAAAAAGGCAGGGAGCGGCGCGGGTGGCCGGGCGGGCTGGCCACGTGGCGTCTCGCGAGTGGCGGGTCCACGGCGGGGCTGTGGACCGCGCGCACGGGGCAGGGGAGGCCGCTGGGCGGTGGACCGGGTCCACCGGTCCATGGTGGACCGGCCACGCGGGCGCTGAGCCGCGGTCCATCGTGGACCGCGCGCGGGGCAGGCGAGCGGCGAGGCTGGGCCGCGGCCGGGGGGGCTCGACGGGACGGCGAGCCGGGCCATGCGGAGGCGAGCCGAGGGCGGGGTCGCGTCGCGCGCGATGCGGGGGGCGCTACGCGCGGGGCGGCCGCGGCCGGGAGAGGCCGGGGCGTGCGGTCCACAGCCGCGGGCGGGTTGACGGCGGCGGCGCTGCGAACTTTGCTGCTCGGGTTGCGCTAGGGTTTCTAGGGGGTCGCGAACGCGGACGCGGGGGCACTTAAATAGACGACGGTGATCATTGGGAGGCGCGCACGGTTCGGATAGAGGCGCCAAGCGCGGAAACCGGGGCGGTGGTTGCGCCCCGAGTCCGTCTCGGCCGGAGGTGGGTGATGACAGGTGGGTCCCACCTGCGGGGCCCACCAGTCAGCGGGCGGCAGCGGCAAAAGGGCAGGGGACGCTGCGGCTGGAGCTGCTGCTGGGCTGGCGCGGCTGGGCCGTGGCCCACTCGGGCAAGAGGGGAGAGGAGAGGGGTGCGGGGTGGGCTGGCCAGGTGCGGGCCTCAAACTGAAGCAGGCCGAGATTGAGGGATGGGAAAGAAAACCCCTTTTCTTTTTATAAAACAAGATTTCTAAACTATTTTACTAAACTAAATTTCAAAACCCTTTTTGAATTCCTAATTTGAGATTATTTAAGAGCTTGTTTTCCTTACTACTTTTAGAAACAAAGCATATTTTGTTAAAAAAACTCATTTTAAAATTATTTTTCAACTCAATTATAAATTAGTTTTTGAATAGGACTTTTAGTGTTTTATTTTTCCAAAAACCGACACAACCTAAACGTGGCTCGCTAGGAATTTTGAAATTCATTTTCTTTTCACAAGCCAAACAAAGCTAGGGCACAAAACACACATCAAATCAAACACCCTCCACTTAATTTAATAAAAGTTTAAAATTCCACATTTTTCTCATTTTATAAAAGCATCAATGAATAAAATCTTGGAATATTTTACAAAAATTTTAAATCCTTAATTAATTTAGTGTTTTCCTAATAACAATCCAAAATTAAAAATTTTGGAGTGTTATATTGATCTTATTGAATACCTAAAATCAACACCCGAAGAAAGAGTCCTGGTAAACATCGACGGTGCATGGTTAAACAGAAAAGATATGGAATGTATGTTTCATGGTAACATTGAATTCAATGGCGAAGTAAGTACATGTGCATACTTCAACTAATTATTGATGATATTTAAACCTGCCTATTTCATCTACTTACTACATTCTTTTCTTATGTAGGTCTTAAGTGCATATATTCACTGTATCAGAGATGAAGATCATCTACTTCACAGAGAAGGTGGAAATGTCTTTTTGGAAAATACATTTATTTGCAGCATGCTTGAGCGTGATGGTGATCCTAAGGTGACATTAAGTTATAAGACAGACACCATTAAGGAAAGGGTGCAAAACTATTTAGAAGTTGACATGGTGAAACTCAATCCTCGTATTTATTAGAGATTTGGACCGTTCCTTTAGAGCGGAGATATATTACTTGTCAATGTTTGCTGCAGGCTTTCCTTCCAATTAATATAGAAAAATGCCACCGGTACCTAGCAGTTCTCAATGCGAAAAAAAGAGGTACATGTACTCGATTCAATGGGACTAATATTATTAGACCGTACAAGCCTCAAGACTACAATAAGTAATTATGCCTTTTTGACATGTTTTCTTTTTCTTATTATTTTGTCATTGGTCCTAAAGTGATGCATAATTATCACAACAGTTAAAAGGACTAGAAAGACAGGTGAAATTTGTATTGGAACATCATAAAGACCTTAATCGGAATAACAGGAAGAACCTAGACTTCTCAACATGGCCTATTATTGAGAAGATCGAAGAGCCAATGCAAACAGATGGGTAAATGCCATAGACTTGTATTATATTTGATTTTACATACTTTGCAACTCCATGAGATTTTTTAATTATTAATTAATGTTTAGGACATCATGCGGTCTATGGAAGGTAAACTTCATGGAATATTAGACGGGTTCTTCCCTCTCAGATAAAATAACACAGGTGATTCATATACGATTGCATATTGTGCAGTCACTTATATATACTATCATCTAAACATTATGTATATTTTTATTTATTAACTTATAGTACTTTGCAGGAGGATATAAACAATTTCAGATTTAAGCTACCCGCTATCTTGTGGGATTCAAGATTAAACATAAAGAACAAATGTGAGAAACTTGATAGGCCAAATGATGATGGACACAGTCGAGGTGATGTTGAAATTATTGATACGATTGAAGTGCCTAAACCATCTGCCAGAATATTTATGGACAGAAAAGAGTTGTTGCATCGGTTGAGCACATACATATGGTCGATCCAAGATCAAGAGTGTTTAGAGTAAGTATTTTATTCTAACTAATTGCTATTTTTCCTAATCAATTGCATAATATACTAATACTATAATAAAAAGAATATGATCAACTAATTCTTGATCTCCGTCCTTGATTTTTTAGCAAAGAATGGGTTCGAAGCACCACACCATACCCAATCTCTATAAGTCTAAGGACAATTAGAGATATTTTAGATGATAACAAACCCATGCATTGTGGATGCTTTAATATGGCTGTTCGGACAGTTGCATGCAACATAGCTAGGTTGATTATAGAAGAAGACAAATACCACTTCATGGACCTCCAGTTCTGTGTAAGTTCATATAGTTACTCACTTATTGCATGCAACATAGCTAGGTCAATTAAACAATTACTTATTTTTGCAAAAATGAGCAGAATATAGCTCAAATTGGACGAGATCCACGATGTTGTGATGAGATAAACTACAAAGAGCTAGCTAAGTTGTTTGAATGTTGGGACATATGCTACTATATTAAAGACTGCAGCACTGTAAGATATATGTTATATAAATTCTTTTAAAAATTTATATTTTATTTTGCACTTATATTGGTGCTCATTTACAGGTTTTATTGCCATATCATCGAGATAGGCTCTATATTTTATTCATAATAGATATGAGAAAAAAAATTGTGTACATTATGGACCCACTTTCTCCTAATCTAAAGTACACAGGTAATGATCGATGCAAGCCATATCTAACTACATTACATAATATTGCCTATCACTTCAACCACGCCATGAAATTGGTGAATCCTGCATGGAACGCTAATATTTCTGACTGGCATCCTGAATTCCCAACATGGCTTCCAAGAAATTATAGCTGGTAATAACTTATAATTTGTTTCATCTTTCTTATCAAATAGTTATTTCATTTAGCTACAACAAATAAACACTTTGCTCTATTCCAGGAAAGTGTCGGGCTTCCTTGTATACAGTTATCTGAAGAATTGGGACGAGATAAGATTGTTCATCCACCCTGTGAGCATATATAATATATATATTCTCTATGTATATTTCATAGAATGCATACCAAATTAATAAGTAACTTACTATCTGTCATTCACAGATTTCACATTCAGTAAGGACCGAATTCTTGGTGGACATGTTGCAGAGTAATGAAAATGAATGTGCAAACATCATCCCTGAAGAACTCCGAGATCTGCTTAAGCAATTAAGAACTTATTTGTAGTATATGAGACATGGCTTTATTATTCCTTATTTATGAGTGTATTCTGGATTATTTGAATGCTCAAAAAACTATGGAAAAAATATCGTTGTTTCGTTGAAAATGGTTGTTTTTAAGTGCATCCTTAGAATAAAACCGTGGCGTTAGTACGGTAAAATGGGAACTCCATAACAAAAATAAAATAAAATCCCCTTCTAGGATGTCTCTTTAATTAGTGTTGGGCTTTTCCAGATAGTGTATTTAAGTTACATAGCACTTAGTTATGCATACCTCTAATATATTTTCCTTTTCAAAATAGAAAATGATTATGAGAAACACTTCGTGTCCACCGACTGCAGCCAACACTTTTGTATATGTCGGATCTCCACCTATTGTTGATCGACATCTCACATTTGGTATTGAAAAGCTTACTGTTGTATTAGGATATTAGATTTTGGTCAACTATATAGCAGGCATACTTTGATTTGGAAGACAATGATAAACGTTAATTTTCATTTCATTCATGCCTTACCATGAGGTATATGACGCCTGCCATCCATGGTTTAATGTTCTCTACGTTACTTTTATGCTTCAGAACACAATAAGAAATACGATCTTTTTTTTTGTTTCCTTTAGAGATCAGGGCATGGAAGAAGTGCAATTTATTTATAATTTATGATATGTGTATATGCTGGTGTAAATATATATAAGTGCTGACACTATCAGTGGCAGAGGGTGAATCCAATTATAGGGGGCAAATTTTTAAAACAAGAACAAGTGAACTGTCGTAGAGATACAGAGCACGCCGCGTGATACAGTGCAGCGGAAGGCCAGACTGCCGGAGACAAAGAGCAGAAGATGTAATACACGGTGACACAACTGCGTGCTTTTGTGCCTTTCTTTTAGAAGAAAAGGAAAAAGGTTGTGCCCCAGCTTTCTATCCTGCATATTTGAGTGGAAGTGAGCTTGTCTGGCTTGTGGAGTAGATAACAGAAGCTGGAAAATTTACTTAGGCCAAAGAAAATACTACTAGGCCTTATGAAATTTACTTGGGCCAAAGGGGGCGGGAGCCTAGTTTCGCCTTCACTAGGCTCCGCCCCTGGACACTATGATTATAACAATAACGACTACATATATAAATGTTTCTGCTTTGATTTAAATCTATATCTATCAAGAGTGGATAGTAGCTTATGTTTTTTGAGTTATTGCAGGGCGCCCAAAGGGCGTCTGATGTTTTAGTCCCAATTGAAGGTGCCAAGCACCTCACTCTTTGTTGGCAGAATGTTGGATTCCTCTCATCTTAAGGCCTCGTCTGGGACAGAGAAATTTTGTCCTTCGTTTTTCATGTGAATTTGAATTGATCCTTATGAACTTTGTGCACTATTCTTGTGAAATTTCTGCTTTACAATCTGGCCTTAAATCTTCCAAACCATTAGTAGGGTGTTGAACACACAACTTTCTAAGGTTCCGTTTGGCATTTGCTTCTTGAGCAGTTTTATAAGTTGTTTAGAGCCATTTTTGCTAAATAGAGTAAAATGATTTTTCCTAGCTTCCTATCATAGATCTAATTTAAGAACATATTTTAGTAAATATTTTTCTAAAATAGATTCAACTCCACTAATGGAGCTACTTGCGGAGCCAAAGTAAAAAAAGTTACTCCACCGGTCATTTGTTGTCTTCTTTATTTCAAGGCTTATATAAGGCGTGCAACATAGTCAACTTAGGCCCTGTTTAGTTCCTAAAATTTTTCTTTTCGTCCCATCACATCAAATCTTTAGACGCATGTATGAATCATTAAATATAGATAAAAAATAATAACTAATTGTACTATTTATATGTAATTTGTGAGACGAATATTAAGCCTAATTAGGCTATAATTAAATACTAATTGTCAAATAAAACAAAAATGCTATAGTAATCAAATTTAAAAAAAATCACGAACTAGACAAGGCCTCACAACATCAATCCGTGTACACGAGTTCAATTCAATGCAATTAACGAATACTGCTCAAAGTCTGAAACACCTTGTAGCTAGTACTCTCTCCATTCCAAATTATAAGTCATTTGGAATCTTGAAGAGTCAAAATATTTTCAAATTTAACTAAAATTATAGAGAGAAATACTAAGATTTGTAACATAACATGAGTATACTATGAAAATATAATTAAGGAAGAATCTAACATAAATTTGGTTAAATTAAGATACTTTGACTTTTCAAAATTCTTAAAATAACTTATAATTTGGGACGGAGGGAGTACATTAGTCCTCACGTTTGTTTAAATTTGGCGCGTGTGATTCTTCAAGGTGTCACAAACTTCACAATGATTGAGTTTGGCGGAGTACCCGTCCAAAACCGGGACCGCCTGTTCCTGTACTCCCCGTAGGCATACATCCATCCACCAAGCAAAAAAAACGAAGGTCCTCTTCAGCGTGCAAGTGGTCGGACCCACGCTCCCTAATCATAATCTAACACGTGTGGGGCCTACATACGTGACCTCCCTCTGTTTTCTCTGTTTCTTATCCCATGAGATGCGTCGTCGTGCTCTGCGATATATTTGATCTTTCGCGGTTCTTTAATCTCTCAGCCTCTCCTTCATTACTGCAATCTCAGTATAATGCTGGTCAAGTCAATGAGACAAATATTGACAATGTCGAAGCCACCATTATAGACTGTATGTATGTAGTAGAAGCAGCTGCAAAATAAAACTGACACTACTATACCAGATTTCCATTTGCAATTTGGATTGACGGTTCCGGGACGCGCGCGGCAATGGGGAGCTTCAAGCTCTCCTTGCTGTGCCTCGTCCCGTTCCTTCTCCTCGCGGTCGCCGCCGGCGGCGACACGCTCACCACGTTCATCGTGCACGTGCAGCCCCCGGAGCCGGAGGAGAACCAGCAGACCGCCGGCAGCGACCGGGAGGCATGGTACAGGTCGTTCCTGCCCGAGGACGGCCGGCTCGTCCACGCGTACAACCACGTCGCGAGCGGCTTCGCGGCCCGTCTGACGCCGGAGGAGGTCGACGCGCTGTCCGCCATGCCCGGGTTCGTGGCGGCGGTCCCGGAGGAGACGTACGAGCTGCAGACGACGCACACGCCTCTGTTCCTCGGCCTTGACGCCCAGCGAGGCGGCGGCAGTCCGGCGTCTCACGGTCACGGCGGCTCCGAACGCGGCGCTGGGGTCATCGTCTGCTTGCTCGACACCGGCATCTCCCCGACGCACCCGTCATTCGATGGCGACGGGATGCCGCCGCCGCCTGCCAAGTGGAAGGGCCGCTGCGACTTCGGTGTCCCCGTGTGCAACAACAAGCTCATCGGCGCTCGCTCGTTCATGTCCGTCCCCACCGCCGCCGGCAACTCCTCGTCGCCGGTCGACGACGCCGGACACGGCACGCACACCGCCAGCACGGCCGCCGGAGCCGTCGTGCAGGGCGCTCAGGTCCTCGGCCAGGCCGCGGGGGTCGCCGTCGGGATGGCGCCCCGCGCGCACGTCGCCATGTACAAGGTCTGCAACGACACCAGCTGCTTAAGCTCCGACATACTCGCCGGCGTCGACGCCGCCGTGGGCGACGGCTGCGACGTCATCTCCATGTCCATCGGCGGAGTGTCCAAGCCGTTCTTCCGCGACACCATCGCCGTGGGCACGTTCGGTGCCGTCGAGAAGGGAGTCTTCGTCGCCCTGGCAGCCGGCAACCGTGGCCCCAACGCCAGCTCCGTCACCAACGAGGCGCCATGGATGCTCACCGTCGCCGCGAGCACCATGGACCGCTCCATCCGCTCCACGGTTCGCCTGGGGAACGGCGTCTCCTTCCACGGCGAGTCGGCGTACCAGCCGGACGTCTCGGCCTCCGCCGCCTTCCACCCGCTGGTCTACGCCGGCGCCAGCGGGAGGCCGTACGCCGAGCTCTGCGGCAACGGGTCCCTGGACGGCGTGGACGTCCGGGGCAAGATCGTGCTCTGCAAATACGGAAGCGGACCGGACGGCAACATCACGAGGATCCTGAAGGGCGCCGTGGTTCGAAGCGCCGGCGGCGCCGGCATGGTACTGATGAACGGGTTTCCGCAAGGCTACAGCACGCTCGCCGACGCGCACGTGATCCCGGCGTCGCACGTCGACTACGCCGCCGCCTCAGCTATCATGTCCTACGTCCAGTCCGCGGCGAGCCCCACGGCGAAGATCCTCTTCGGAGGCACGATCCTCGGCACGTCGCCGGCTCCGTCCATGGCCTTCTTCTCCTCTCGCGGGCCGAGCCTCCAGAACCCCGGGATTCTGAAGCCGGACATCACGGGGCCCGGCGTGAACGTGCTCGCCGCATGGCCACCCCAGCTCCAGGTTGGCCCGCCGCCGCCGGCATCTGCTGTTCTCGCCGGACAGCCGGGACCGACCTTCAACATCATCTCCGGCACGTCCATGTCGACGCCGCATCTCAGCGGCATCGCAGCCTTCGTCAAGAGCAAGCACCCAGATTGGTCGCCGGCAGCGATCAGGTCGGCGATCATGACCACCGCCGACGTCACGGACCGTGCCGGCAACGCCATCCGCAACGAGCAGCGCGTGGCGTCGGACCTGTTCGCCACCGGCGCCGGCCACGTCAACCCGGAGAAGGCGGCCGATCCCGGCCTGGTGTACGACATGGCGCCCAGCGACTACGTCGGCTTCCTGTGCGGCCTGTACAGTAGCCAGAACGTCTCGGTGGTCGCGCGGCGGCGGGTGGACTGCTCGGCCGTCACGGTGATCCCGGAGAGCATGCTGAATTACCCGTCGGTGTCGGTCGTGTTCCAGCCGACGTGGAATTGGAGCACGCCTGTGGTGGTTGAGCGCACGGTGAAGAACGTCGGCGAGGAGGTGTCGCCGTCGTCGGTCTACTACGCGGCGGTCGACATATTTGACGACGATGTAGCTGTGGCCGTGTTTCCAAGCGAACTGGTGTTCAGCGAGGTAAACCAGGAGCAGAGCTTCAAAGTGATGGTGTGGCGGAGGCACGGTGGTAATAAGGGTGCCAAGATGGTGCAAGGCGCGTTCCGTTGGGTGTCGGACACGTACACCGTCAGGAGCCCTATCTCCATATCCTTCACTTGACAACCTTATACACTCCAAAATGTAGAAACCATGATTAGTTTCTATTCTATACTTGACAATGTGTATGTGTAGCTCTTGAAGGCCTTGTTTAGTTCTTTTTTTTTTTTTGCAAAATGAACACGGTATTATTTTTGTTTGTATTTGATAAATATTATCCAATCATAGGCTCAAAAGATTCGTCTCGCAAATTACAAATAAACTATGTAATTAGTTATTTTTTAATCTATATTTACTGTCGCATTCATGTACCGTAAGATTCGATGTGATGGGCAATTTAAAAAATTTTAAAAATATAGACGAAAACAAAAACCAATTGCACAGTTTGTTTAAATCACGAGATAAACTTTTTGAGCTTAGTTATTTTATGGTTGAACAATATTTGTCAAATAAAAACGAAAATATTACATTACCAAAAATCAAAATAAAAAAAAACTAAACAAGGCCTAGTTAGTTTGATCATCCGCCCCTTCTCCTTGGATCCTCTAGTCTGCTCCCGCCCTCCAGCTCACAACAGATTCGCCGTCACATGTGCAAACTCCTGCAGAAACAGTACATGACAGAGACAGGGAGTAGCAGCAGCGCTGGTGGCGGAGGCGAAGGCGACGAAGCCCTTGTTCCCCACGCGCACACGCAACGAGGGACCTCACGGGAGCACGGACGACGGCGGCGCAGTGGGCATATGGGGCCGCGGCAGCGCGTCGCCTGCAATGAACGAGATCCTCTACCGTCGGCCACAACGACTGCATTCTGCAGTCACCGTCCAATCCATTCAACGACTGCAAGCTCTCCTCGGGCTCCCACGCGGTGTCGGAAGGATATCGGGAGGGGTTTTTAGAAACGAATAAAAAAATAAATTACATAGCTCGTCAGGAAACTGCAAGACAAATCTATTAAGCATAATTAATCTGTCATTAGCACATGTAGGTTACTATAGCACTTAAGGCTAATCATGGAGTAACTAGGCTTAAAAGATTCGTCTCGCGATTTTCAACCAAACTGTGTAATTATTTTATTTTTTTATGTACATTTATTGTTCCATGCATGCGTCCAAAGATTCGATGGGATGGATAAAAAAATTTTAGGAGGCAAACTAAACAGGGCCTTAACGGGCTAGGCCTTGGCCCAATAAGAACACGGGGGTCGTCGCTCTGGCCATGATTGATCCGTGCCATGGCTCGTTCTTTGGTGATGATGCAGCTATCAGGGCACTCACAATGCAAGACTCCATCACAGAGTCCAAGACACTTAATTACATATTATTTATGGTATTTTGCTGATGTGGCAGCATATTTATTGAAGAAAGAGGTAGAAAAAATAAGACTCCAAGTCTTATTTAGACTCCAAGTCCACATTGTTCGAGGTAATAAATAACTTTAAACTCTATGATAGAGTCTGCATTGTGAGTGCCCTCATCGTTCGCCACAAGTCCACAACAGTATAAATATAGAAATTTCTGAGCTATATCACTGTCGTCTCAAACCTCCGCATGAGGTAGCAGGCTAGCAGCACGACCACATTGCGCCAGACATGGACATCTGACTCAGCAGCATTAGCACCGACGTGGTTGGGATAAGCGATGGTCAGGACTCAACTTGCAGGCGGGACAGGTGGTTCTTCCACGAGCCCCGCGAGAACACTGTTTGTGCAAGATGTGCCTTAGCTGCAAAGTGTTTGTGGCCTAATATTGTCCACTCCGCGTAGCCCGCTGGACATGAGGACAAAGCCACGACCACCTGCAAGAACCCGCATTCTTTCTGTTGTTCGCGATGGTCCTCGAAACTACTGCTAGCACGGTAGCGCCACCGTCGCCGTCCCCTTCTTCTACCCAGCTCCTACATGGCGATCGCAACATGGTGAACCCGCACCCCGAGGCTATCCCCACAGTGCTCCACGCTGGAGCGTAGCATAGATCCATGGCCCATGGACATACGAAGCAAATCCCAGCGAAACATTGATGCCTGTCGACCATCCGAAGAAACGAGAGGGCGCTAGCTGACTCTGAATCTCTCTAATGAAAAGTACACTCAGTACGGATAATGAAGGTGCAGGCGGTCTAGCCACTGAGGTTGATGGAGCCGTCCTTGGTGTACTGCCCTTCCCCATCCCTCGCCGTTCTTCATGGATGAACGCAGCAGCTGGCTCAAGGCCAGGGGCGACTGGTGAGATCCTAGAGTGAGCTCGGTCAATGCAATGGCATGGAGATCGAGCTAGTCCTCCTGCTGCACTTGTTGTTGCATTCTCTGATGCGCCCCGCCTAATCCTATGTTTGTTGCACGTCAGGCCGATGTACCTATGTCCTTGCTTGTTGTATGTTAAGCGTATTGCGGACACTAGTGGGCTTTGAGTATTTGCCCACCAGTTCCACCGACTATTTGCAACAATAACTCTATGGCTGGCGGACTGTCGCAAAACCCATACAATAATTTGGTGGCCAGTTTGGTGGCTTGTGGACCGTCCACAACCCGCCCCGCTTGCATTCTGAGACAGGACGACAATAGAGGGCGAGACCGGCAGGATGACACTTGCAACTCGTGACGGCAGCCACGACGGAGGGCACATTTGCGACCTGAGAAGCAGTGAAGGAAGCAATGTAACCGCTGCCACAACTGCTTGCCTCGCGGACTCGCTCGAGCTCACCGCCACGCTGCCACTGGGCTTCCGCGACGAGGCCGTAGTGAACGCAGCAGATAAATTGTTGCACGTGTGCCGCTCGCCCACGTCGTCGATGACGTTGCCGTGTTGTCTTGTGGAGCCGTGCGCGGGGACACCACACCTTCGACATGCTAGCCTCCGGCGACTGGCTTGCCACCGATATCAAGGTGCTCATATTTGTCTCCAAGCTTGTCGGCCGTCGCTGCCACCACGTTTGCCAAGGTGCCTGCCCTATGCCACGATCTCCCTGTGAGCGGCGTCAGCGGTGTTGAAGAGATCAATGAGGAGGAGAGATCCGCCATGGCCACTCTCATCGATGCCACCTACAGATGCGACGATTTCTTCATGTACGAGTTCATCTGGCTACGAACGGCGGTGGTGTCTAGGACTCGTACCCTTTTTGTAGGCAAGTCATTGTTGCTATCCTTAGCTAGAATCCCAACTCCCTCTACCCTGCTCGCCATTGCTCCCATCCCTACTTTGTCATCCCCTAGATTCGAGAAGAGGAGCTCGTGGCATCGAAGCTGAAGGAGACCCTGACCATGGCAGCCCAAGTGGTCGAGCTCCTTGCACTTGCGAAAGCCCCAACATCTGAAGGCTATGGCTACTTTTGTGGGGGCGTTGGATCATAAGATGACAACACATTCTGAAGGGGTAGGGACTCCATGATGATGTTAGACAATGGGGCGGCAACAACCCCTATGGCATGTCCACATCAGATCCATCAAGGAGGATGTTGGAGGAGGAATGAAGGGCGTTACAACCTTGCTTGCTCAGTATTTCAGTATGCATGTGCGTTCAGAGGAATAAATATGTGTGCATGTATGAGTGTCTTCATCTCTAATGTGATTAAAAAGATAAAAGATTTTTTTATATAAAAAGTATAAGAAAATTAAAAGTCCTTTTCAACATGCAATTGGTTAGAGGCTTCCATATGAACAATGTTTTATTACTCCTACCTACGTACACTCTCTTTAGATCAGGTCTTATCGCGAGGCCACGTCGGCTACTCTGCTCTCTCATATGATTCGTCGAGGTGCCGATGATACTGCTCGATCACCTGCGTACGTAGTGGTCCTGGAGCTGCAAAGCATCATACAGAGGACCACGGCCGGACCGATATCCAGGCACTCGCACCAGCCAGACGTGCCGACCAGATCATAGGAGAGGAGGTTGGTCCGCCTGCCCGTGTGCCTCGTCTCCGTTAACGGAACCAACTTGTTCGTTACGTTGTTGCTCTCCCTGCGGATGGCATGCAACCGCAGCTGATCGGATCATCGGAGCGGAGGGGAAACCACGATGGCCCAGTGCAGTGAGGCCTTTCAATCCATCATGCGGTTGCGGAGGAGGAGAGGAGACTAATACTCCTCTACCGTGTCACTTGGCCTTTCCTTTCTTACCATTACTGTCATCTCTTTCAGTTGGCTCTAAAATTTCACTATATGAAAAAAGTTAAATACACACCCCTCAGACGCGTCGCCGACGAGGGTCGCCGGTTTGGCGATGTCAACACGCGTCTGTAATAAGCGATTACTATAGACACATGTTGATAATAAGCGTTTGTAATACTACATGTTGGTATCACATATGCTTGTTAAAAAGGCACATATGTAACTAGATGACATACTACAGACACATGTGGTATTACAGATGCATGTTGACAGACACGTATGTAGCTATATGACATACTCTAGAAATTTAATCACTGGCTCGTCGGAAGCGCTCTAGTTGCTTCTCATTTGTGCCCGCTCCACGAACTCTTTTTTTCTTCGACATTGTTTATAGAATGCACCCCTTTACTGCTAGGTACGTATGCATAGTATGGTCTTCTTTCTAGCTTGATGCATCTTTTCTCTTGTCTCTTTTACAGCATGCATACATATCACATCGTAGTAATTAATTCATTGGAAGGCCGCTCTCATTTGCTAGTGCCAAATGTAGGAAAACAGGGTCCCTCTTCATCTTCTTGCACGTCTCCCATGTGTTGTGCAGATTTTTTTCATGTGAGAATAGATTGCACATTGCAATTACCTTATTTCTCCTACTGCTTTCATATAGAGTATTAGTATATTATATGGTATTATGTTTGGATTAAAACTTATTATATGGTATTATGTTGTTTGGGCTTGGGATGGGGTCGGTAACATGCTACACTTGTTCAAACAATATAGATTATGATACATATTTTCCTAATCCTTTTTCTAGCCCACCAAAGAGGTTTAGATGTTCCTAGCAGTTTTTATCGGCAACAAGAGGAATTGGTACAATTGTTCCTCGTTGTTACAGTCTCTATAGACTACCTTACATGTAAATAAACCTGATTATTGTCTTTGCTATTTCTTTTCATGCCTTTGGCATAAATTATTTTTTGTCTTGTGTTTTCAGATGAACCCGTTACTGAAGCATACAATATCTTGGTTCCCCTCTTTGGTGGTCTAAATGTCGTAGTGGTAAGTGTATGACCCCCTCTCTGTTTGTGTGTGTCATTGCGTAGCACAGTCATTCACTTACCTCTTCTCTATATGCTGCTTGCACTTGATACCATTTGCAACACATGCTCCAGCCACTTTTACCTTCCACATCCTAGCATTCGGAAGATATCTCCATGTGGACATAACAATGTGTGCAAAGTCTGTGAAATGTGTTGTCATCGTTCCATTGTGCTGCATCCAGACCCAAAAGTTTTTCGGTTTGGCTAACCTTTATCCGTGCCACCCCAACTCAGCACTACTACCATCAAGCGCTGTGGGTGGGAAACTAGATTCTTAGTTTACTACTCATTTAGTACACTTAAGATAGACTTGTTGTCGCTATTGTTATATGTGTGGCTTACTAGCTAGAATGACTAGTTTAATACTCATTTGGTACACTTAATATAGACTTGTTGTTAGTATTGCTATATGTGGCTTGCTAGTTGGAATAAATGTACAAGGAACTTAACGTGATGATCTCTTTCCATGTATCTATGGGGTTAATTTGAAGGTAGTAAAAATCAGCCAAGTTTCTAAGGACTTCGAAAATTGTCTGTATGCTTTTGCTGGTGAAGTGTGAAAATGCTAACCTTTTTCACTACTGCATTTTCTTCTTTTTTTAATTGAGAAACTTGTGGTGATGCGATTTCAGGCCATCTATTATATGGCAATTTTGATAGTTGAGGTTTCAAAATTAAACGTAGTGATGATGGACCATGGATGACCAAAGGTATAAAAGTTTGTTGCTCTTTGTTGATTTGGATTGTGGTTGTTTTAGCTACAATTCAATAACCTGGTAAAAGGTATTTGAGTAGTTTGTTGAATCATGGAATCTGGTTGAGGGCTTTTGACTGGTTTTGATTCAACTGAACTATTACTCTATCCAAAGAAAGAAAGGAAAGGACAAAAGAAATAGATAATAGTTGTGATAGTAGGAAATGGGTGGAGTTAGCATTTTGGAGGCAATGACGTTGGATCAGTGTAACACAATCAAGGCCCTTATCCTACACCCATTAGTCAATACTAACAAAAGAAAGTGTTTCGGCTGAAGATGTTGCTCTACCAAACATGCCCTTATTCTACACCCATTAGTCAATACTAACAAAAACTAACAAAGATCTATTGAATACTACAGAGCCATACCATGTCTAGTAGTCACATTTACTAGTTACTACTGAAAATTTTGTGAGGAACTACAGTGTCTGTTTCCACCAAGCCACAATTTTGGTTCATTGGTGTGCATCTCCTGCTGCTTGGTGATCCTGAGTCCTTACTATAGCTCATGTGTTTGTTTCTTCATCCTACTCTCAATCTTCTCTGTTCTATTTCTCTAATTTTTTTACTGGTTAACATGCATGAACCATATCATGATGATACATAGCAGTCTAGCTGGTTAATGGTTTCCCTAAGTCAAGCCACTGCATCCCAGGTGTGGCTTGCATCATGACCCCAAGCATTGGACTAGCCCCACGACGACAACCACGACCTCATCATCGCCTCAGGACAAGGCTAGATGCTAGATGGTAGACGAGCGGAGAGAATGAGGGGCCCCTCGCATAGCACCTCCTGAAGCCCCCCTAAATCCTGACGGTGGGAGTGATAGCATCACTCTAAATGGCACCTATAGGGAAAGAAGACATAAATTGATAGCAATAAAGGAAACACATAATTTTTGTTATTAGAAGGATTTTTTTGAAGATTTTGATGGCATGGAAGGACTTTTTTCAATGATGTTATGGGACTCAACATTTAGTACATCACATTTCGTGGCAAGTCATAACTAACCTGAGGGTAAGGCTGGTAGATCAAAGCCCCCATCGAAGGAACTGGGTTCCACATGTCTAACCTGACCATGCTGCCGGATATGGCGAAGGAGCCTTGCTAGGAAAGCATTGTTACAAATAGTAGAAGTATCACACACCACTGCAACATGTGACCTTGCCCTTGTAATAGCTACATTCATGCGCCTTATATCACCAAGGAACCCTACTGCTCCCAAGGAGTTTGACCGAACCTAACACAAGTGAGGGATAAAAACATTTTTAGTATTTCAAGAAGTGGCCCATTAACATAGTTGTTGTGTGTATGTCAACTTGATATACTGTTTTGTCACTTTATTACAAAAACAAAAGGCACCAACAAAAGAGCTTACCATGGATATGACAACTGCATCTGCTTCCCGACCCTGGAAGCTGTCTATTGTTGAAACCTCAACATTGGAAGCCACTGGATATTCTTCTAGTCTTCCCCGTAACAATTGTACTTGTGCGATGTAAGGGGACTGAACAACAATTGAAGTTGGAGGGACTCCTTCACAAATTAGTTCAATGCATTATTAGCTTCAACATTCACATAACCAATAAGGTGACACTAGTACACATAGTAGACAATTCCAATCGGCCCATAATGCATACACAAAGATAATGAACTATGATATCATGTGGTGAAAATTAGTTTAATTAGGATGAAATTGGTATTGTAAAGTGATTGAAATCTTTGGTATATGTAATATGCATGTGTTACTTAGATATACTTCGTGATAGCAAGCTGGTTGGAGAGACTTGTGCTACTGTAATGGTTTTGGTATTGCAGCATAACACACTCATGTGAGGTATTATGTGGATTGACTTGAGTCAAGCCATGGATCGACTTGTGCTCATGATGGTTGCTTGTTTGTTCATGTGCAGGTGTTACATGAGATTGGACATGGTTGATGATAGCACAAAGACTTAGATTTAGGAGGAACTAAGGTCTGCTAACTAGATTTAGGAGGCCAGAAGCTAGAACAACTAGCTCAACTACTAAGTTGGGTTTTGAAAAGATGAAACATTGGTTTTTGAGGAAACAAATTAAAAAGCAATAAAGAAAAATAAGATACGCTTTTCAAGCTTTTAGTGTGCTGAGAAGCAAGAAAAGTTCAAGGAGGAACATAGGTCATATTAGTCAAGGATGTCATGTGGGATGTTTGGGCTAGAGGATAGTGTGCATGCTTGTCGATGCATGAGTGTGTGACTCACTAATGGAGGTTGGCAATTTGGACTATCAATAGTATTATAGCATATCAGTATAATCTTTAGATATTTAGAGGTACATGAGGGTGGCTCAGGCCTACATGATGCAAATAGACCAGAGCTCATGGTGCACCTTGATGTGTGACGACTAGTCTCGATATATTGGAAGGCTTGGATGGTTTTGCTAGTTCTGCAAGTAGTCGCTGGTCTAGACTGGCCTCATGATATTGGTGTATTGGTTGAACATAGAAAGGGCTTAAGGAGCTAGTAACGCATACACATGTCACACATGCAATTCAATGTTACTAGGAGTTAGTGGGCTCATGTGTGTTCGGCCAAAAAATAAAATGAAACCGTATCAAATAAAGGCTTATATGTTTTCTTGATAGAAAAAACATGACAGTTACTTATGGCTTAGATTCAAAAGAAGTCCTTATATATATATGGATGCTTGTATGTTGCATCTTGTGAATTATAAATATATTATTAAAGTAATAATAAAGACAAATTCTCTCATGTTGATGTGATGGTAATCTTATTTGTTAACTTTGCTATCTGTTTTACATGCCTAACTTTTGATTTTAGATTGTTGTTTCCTCTCATCTAGGACTATGTTGTTCCCTCAGAGGGTCAACCACTTCAGATAAGTAAACAAGAATGACATAAAAAGTCAAAAAGGTCTGACAAGTTCACCACATAAGATCATAGTAGCATGATTAAAGAAAGCAGGAACATACCACATTGTATGAGATTGAAAACATGTTGTGCAACTATATCCGCCTCACCATTGTTGTAAAATGAACCAGTACCAGCTAGGTCTAAACTCTCCTCACAGTCAATATTTAGACTTCCATATTCCTTTCGAGTATCAAGTAAAAGCAAGGCACACTGAGTCATCCAGGTGGCCTGAAATAAATAAGAAGTAACTTATCACCACTTAGGCTAGAAATTTGACTCAAGAATTTAACGGACTACTAGAGAAAAAATGCAATGGTTTATGGAAAATATACAAAGACATTAACTCCAACAGAACAAGAAGTATAACTATTGAAATTTCTCATTGAACTCAAAGCAGTAATTCGGAAGGCTCCATAGATTCGGTCGTCCTGATTAGAAATCAACATATTTGTCAAACCAGAATTTATTATTTCACTTGTTGTTGTGTGAAATATATTTTATTGCTTAGATTGGAAAAACGAGAAATACAGACGTTGTATGTAATAAATCAGAAACCAGTGACTGGGTTTTGATGAGGCAATGCAATGTCAACCCCAATAAAACCAATGGGAAGCAGTAGCTTTTAGTATAATGGGGAAATAACATGTACTCTTGTGTCGTCGTGCACAAGAGGACTTGGGGGTGAAATAGACGTACGACATCCAACTATCCATCATGTCTCAACAGGAGAGGGCTGACCCGTCCACTACTACCACCACCACCACCACCACCAACAACACCTAGTGTGCACCGATTAGTGTCCATATGAAGTCTCCTTCCTCCCCTCTCCTCCGCTTTCCTCCTTTTCCATTCTACTTGTTCGACGTGTTGTTGATGAGACTAGTGGCGTGGATCTCCATGACATGTTGACAGCAGAGTGGCATGGAAGTGCTTGATCCACAAATGAGGAATACAAAACCATGCCATGGGCAGCTAGATTCATTATTTCCTAGCTTGATAGTGGCTGCACACTAGTGCCACCCGAGGGTGGCGAGCTAGCGATACTGCGAGTTACCCTCATGGTGGTGGCCAAATCTTCATGAGGGAAGGGTAGATCCGTGCCATGAGTGGATGGATTCTATATACTCCATTACTCATCAATTTGCCATGTGGAGTCACTGGCAGCATGTTGGTGGCTCCTGTGGTTGCAGATAGGAAGGTTGGCAATAGCTCTGGGGGTGATGGTAGCATGAGTGACACATCGGCAGCAAACCTATTTAGCTGTGTGCAACGTGATGGTGTACATGTGCGATAGGGTGGAGGCCAGGCTGTGCACAACAACACTTGATGACAGTGTGCACATGATGCTATACAGCTATGGCCTCGCTCCCTACCCATTGTTTTGGGTGGTGTAGGAAGTCCTGATCAAATGTCTCACCTAGCATTTTACCTTACTAGTGGTCAGCACGGAAGCACTCACAATGTAGGTCTCTTCCTTAGAAGCATTGTCGAGGTGCCTTCCTACTGGCCTAGTTAGACTTTGACCTTGAGTGAAATCTTGGTTCAGATTATGGATAGGCAACGACAATATCTTCAAAGTTCTTGCTCTCTGGGCCGGGGTTGTCACCTTGGGTCTCAACATGTTTGATGGGTAAAAAGACCGAATGGGCCAAGAGGCAAGCTGTGAACTGGAACTTGTACTGTTCACAAGCACTTGTGTTCGTTAACTACCAAAATTTCAAAACCAAAATTGGAGCCCAGATGCATTCAAGGGGCATGTGTCGCTTGTCTAGATGGCTTGTTTAGTGGGATGGTGTTGAAGTGGTCGCCTTGCTTAGTTTTGTTTCTTGTTTGCTGCGCCACTAGTTGGGCTGAACTTTGTTTTTTTTTTGTTTTTTTTTTGCATTTGTGTGAGCCTTATGGCTTGTATTATGACAATCAGCTGAGGCTGGAACTTTGTTCCATTATCTTAAAAAAAAACTCAGGAGGATGCTGCAAACTTTGGAGTTTCTGGGTTGCTGATTGGCTTGTGCTTATCCTAACTCCGTCCAGGTTATACCTTGTGGTCCACCGTGACTGTGCTCCTTCTATGCTAATGAATCCATCTTCTACGAGTACTAAAGTGTATCTTCCATATTTGTCGTTTGAGCTCTCTAGCTATGTTGGTCTGGTCATTTTTGTACCACTCTACTTCTTAAAGAAATACATGCCAAGGTATGTTCTCTAAAAACTTTGTAGCACACAATATTAGCAAATAAAAGTGGAATATTCATTGATCTATTAAATAAGACAAACTACTTTTGACCAGATAATCAAATACACTAAATCCCTGTAGAAATAAACTGTGGCCCTATAATTTACCATACAGGACTGCATCTACAACTATGTTTATGTGCAAGAGATATGGATTTTTTTTACGCAACATAGATTATAGGCAAATTTGTTTGTAATGACATTATTAGCATTAAAAAAGAACACAGAATTCATGGCTTCACTGTTTCTTATCGAGATGGAAAGTAAACATGTAGCATAGGACGGTGGTACAAAAATCTACAGTGAGAAGTGTAGCCTTGACAGGATAAACATGCTTAATATTTTTTTTATCGACTAAAAGTGACAAGCTACACCCTGGTAAATTCTTTGGATAGAGCATTGGTACCTTGACAAATGGATAATCGACAAGAAGTCGAGAAGCAACAGGTGGGAACGATTGGAGCAATCCATCATACATCTCCTTTGATGCCCAACTTGCTATAGATTCATGCATTCGGTATTGTGTTGTTAATGTTGTAGTGAGCAGTCCATCATGCAGTGATGAAGCCCTTTCTAACAAAGATATTCCTAGCCCACCTTCCATAGCCTCTCTTGATAATATTACTGGTGCAAGCTGACGGTGATCACCTGCAAGAATGCAACGCTTTCCCTGTAGTATAGGGATCCAACATGAGGGCTCAGTTGCTTGTCCAGCTTCATCTATAATTACCAGGTCAAAGCAACCCATTCCCCTGATCAGTGGGTCGGCTGCCCCTGTATTAGTTGATAGCACCACCTCAGCATTTGACAGAACCTCCCTGATTGCTTCCTTCTCCTCCTTCTTATAGTCCTTGCCGAGCTTTTTCAATCGTTGACGAATACCTGAAGCTAAAGAATCGTCGTCCTGTATGCAACGCTTCAAGTCCTTTCTCAAGGCATATTTTTTCCTCTCAAACTCTTGGGTGAATTTTTCAAGCCTCTTGGTAACGATCTCTCCCAAGGACATTGAAGTGACAGATGGAGATATCCTAGAAGGATTTCCAACTCGTACAATTTTCAGTCCACTTCTTGATAAACTCTCCACTATGTTATCAATCGCTGCGTTGCTTGGAGCTGTCACGAGAACACGTTCACCCCGGCGCGCAACACACGTGATAAGATAGCTAAGTAAACGAGTCTTGCCTGTTCCAGGAGGCCCTTGGATAACTAGGACAGGCCTCTCCTTGTCCAAGGCCAGTGCAAGAGCCCTTGACTGAGAGGTATCAAAGCTGTAGCTGTGCCTCTCCAACAAACCATCATCAGGTACTTCTGATCCACCACAATCCATCAGATTATTTCCCTCCAGCTTCATCACATCTTCCTTGTCTCCAAACAGAGTGGCTACTACCCCAATGGATGCATTTCTTTTCTGTAACCCTCTCTTCTGAAGAATCATCAGTGCTTCACAGTTGCGCTGCAGAGAATATTCATAGGTGAATGGGTTGAACATCTCGATAAATAATCTTTCAAAATTTAGATCATCTAAGACATAGGATTCTCGGTGTGATTTATCAGAGACAAATTTCCTTAATTAAATAGTATTCAAGGTCTACAAAGAAATTAGAACAAAGCATAGTTAGATGTCTCACAGATAATCTTGGTCAAACATTGAGCATAAATAGGTGTGTTCTTCACCAGCATACACTCCACATATGACTACTAGTTTACCAGTGATACAGAAATTAGCCAAATAACAGACCAAACCCAGATAATACTAGAAACAAAAAGAAAGAAAGGAATACCAGAGTGTTCTAACTGATGGCATTTTTCTAGTGTTGTTAGTTTCTGTAACTATTGTATTCCATAGTTCTGGTTAGGATGATGAGTGCAACTCTTCATGATCTGGAGGTTATCTGTCCTTTTTAGTGTTGAGTAGCATTTCCTCTTCTGGTTTTGCTGGCTTACCAATTAGTGGGAGTGTTTGTGCTGCTACTCAAATGCACTGTAAACTGAACTAGTCTCGTTTTTTATTACTGAGACATGGGCGGAGGCCTTTTCATCTAGGATGCCCGGCAATATATATGACACTAAAACAAGAATGTATACATTGTTATATGTTATAATTCTTTTTATGTAAAAAAAGGCAATGCCTGTTTGTTTTAGTTTTTTTTTCTGGCTTCTGCCAACCAAAAGCTAGAAGCTGAAACAAACAGCTCAGCTATTGAGTTGGCTTTTAAAAAGATGGAAAATTGGCTTCTGAGCAAAATGAACAAAAAGGTTTACAGTCATTTATCATATTTTACAAAATTTAAAACTAAATAAATAAATATTAGGAGGTAATAGCAAAGCCCCACAAAAAAATATTTTGTTTCGATATGATATAAAACATGATAGTATTGGAAATAATGCCATATCTACTTCAACCTGAATTGAATTATGCTTAACATAAAATGCAAAATATTTCCGAAAGGTATCCATTCCAGCATTGAATGTTGGAACCTTAGGTACACATGAATCAATTATAGCATTACTTTATTCCAACAATATTTTTTTTAAAAAAGAAAACAAGGCGTTTTTCAAAATAAGAAGACATTGGTACCTAAAAACTTGGATGGTGGTTAAGGGTCTACACTCATATTAACTTTTAATATCAACAATAAATATCCATGAAACAGTGTTATGTGCCGAAATTTGACTTCAAAATAATAGATCATTTTGGTGCCTCTATCATATGGATTATTTGTGACAAACAACAAAAAACGGTTTGCTGACTATTCAAATTAAAGAGATTTACCGAGCAAAGGCAATATAGAAGCATGTCTAAAATTGCAGTACCTCGTATGTCACTGCATCTGCTAGAGCCTGTATGCGATCAATCCGCGCAATTTTCCCAAGAAACTTGGAGAAGGTAGGATCACTGCGTCGTGATTTCAATGCCACTGTGATGCTGCATCCATCCTCACCGAGATTATGGACAAAGGCTTCCATGCAAGAAGTAGTGGCAACCTCGCCCTGGCTGTTGCACGTTCTCACACAAACCATGTCTCCAGGAGAGAGTCTGGTTGGTGGAAGTTTTTGGCTTCCCTCGACTCTAAATAAGACTAGATGTTGACCAGTTAATCCTGCACCAATGGAAACATGAGTCACTGACCAAATGCCAATTAAGACTCTTATTAACAACCATGTATAAAGGTACAGAACTTTCAAATGGTGTCACTAAAAATTAAAACTGAGTAAAAAACATACCAGTTGAACTACTGATAACTTTCAAATTGCAAATGGTGTCACACTCCTCTTGGGCCTGACCATGAGTTACCAAATACTCCACTGGCTTCTTTGACTTTCCATCCATCATTGAACTGGCACTCATCAACTCATCCTGGGTGGTCTGGGTTACATCCAGTTCTGCATCTCGTTCTAGTTGAAGAAGGCCGGTCATCTTCTGAACAAACTCATCTATTTTAGCCTGCATCAGCCTTGTCCTGTCCAGGCTTATGCCAAGTGTAGTGTGCTTGTGCATAACAGGAGCTGTAGGTCTGCGTGCGGCTGTCCGATGCTCAGCTGATCTAGCCATTTCTTTCATAAGCATCCACGAACGCGTAGAGCGCCAGTCGGTAACAAGGCCCTCTTCTTGCTGCTGCAGCAGGACATCACGAAGCTCTCTCTGAAAGTTGTCAAAGAGCGTGGGGTAGTGCGTAGAGGCCTTGAGGCACAGAGCTTCCTGTCCCCTGGGCATGGCAGTGGCAGAAAGGTATGCCTGTGCCTGCATCACAAACCCCATATGGCCATGAAAACACAATGGATCATTATCTTGTGTCTCTGACTGATCTGAGGAAGCGAATTTGGAGGCCATCAGGTGCATGCCCTGCTTCAGCCATTGGACCACGCGTTGGCCCAGTTCCTTTCGCCCAAGGGGGTCACCACTCTGGTACAGATTATTCACCATCCTAGTCGACAATTCCTCCTCTGATGGTGGTGACAGCACACCTTGTTTGGTTGCTGTTTGCTTCCTCTTCCTCCTCTTGCTCTTTTCCTTGTTTCCAATAGCGTTCTTGTCACGGCCGCCATGGCTGCTGCTGGTGGGATATGAATGGCAACCAGCAATTGCTGATGGTGCTCGCTTGCAGGGCCCTGGGGATGAGACTAGCCGGAGATGACCTGAATGATAACAGCTGATCTGAGGGGTGTTAAAACAGGAGGAGAAATAATCAGGCGTTGACAGCAGTTTCAGTTCTCTCCTTCTTTGGGGTCGCACAGTAGCATAGGAAGAAATTAGGGACCTAAAATGCAGATGATGAGGTTTCATGGTCAGCCAAAGCTAGATAGCAATGGCGGAAGCAAGAGAGATGAGGAGGGGAATGAAATGATCGAGCATGCAAGTTAGTTTTGATGGGCATGCGTCCATGTGGCCGGCAGCCCGCCACACAGGCTGGTGTTCCTGTGGTGAATACAATTCCGTGTCCATTCTGTATACTCTGGTGCATACCACATTTGGACACGTTTTCAGCTGCTGCTCCTTAAATTTTGACACAAGATTTCCATTGGCCTTCTTATTTCCTCATTTATTTGTCCTCCACTCAAACGGAGACAACGGCACCACATGTTAGAATGCCCCCACATATCATCTTATTATATATGGTTGGTTCAGCAATCACTTCATTCCACCATTTTGCAAATCCAAACTCATATTTATTTCATAATAATTCCAGCAGCAACAGCAAGTAACCAATGCCCAGTTTAGCATTATCATCATGAATCAAGCACACGTTTCAGAAACCTCCATGCGTCGGTGGATGTCAGGACGCTGAATTTGTCCACTAAAAATGAGAGGTTTTAATATTTGGGAAAATTTTACCAAGTTTAGTTTGAGCTAGCGTAAATCTAGCTATAGGAAAAATGTGAATTATTGAAGTTTTCTAATTTTGACAAGCGTTTGGATGATGTGATGTTTGCTTGTTGCTTGGTGTTACAAGTGAGTTAAATTTTTAAAAAGCGTTTAGTAAATCGTTTATCTGTCTTTGTTTCGCCTCTGTCTTTTCCTATAATCAAACTTTTGCTTTTCCTATTCTAATCTTTTTGTTTGGAGTTTCTCAAGATCCTTTTTCTTCCACTTGAAGTCACTCTCATTTGAGTTTCCCATTCATCAATGTAAAATTACATCAGAGTTCCAGCAGAGCAGGGTCTCCATCCCCGTAGACAACCGACCGGGGGTACACCAACCTAGCGTCAACACCGTCTTCACAAAACACCATCTTCAAGAGACACTCCGCTAGTCTAAACAGCGGGGTGGGGTAGCAGGGAAATAAAGAGAAGGATGAGTACATCGAAATGTACTCCTCAAGTGTAGGAAAAGTATGATATGAGGGCCAACACAAGGACAGGCTTACAAGTTTTGACACAAGCGCTTAAGCATCACATCCTATTTTCCTTAAATCCTTAGCACCTACTCCCTCCGTCCCAAATTATAAGTCATTCCAAGAATTTTGGAGAGTCAAAGTTTTTCAAGTTTGACCAAATTTATATAGCAAAATAATAACATTTTTGGTACCAACCAAGTATCATTAGATTCTTTGTTAGTTATATTTTCATAGTGTACCTATTTTATGACATAAATCTTTATATTTCTCTCTATATTTTTGGTCAAACATAAAAATGCTTTGACTCTCCAAGATTCTTGGAATGACTTATAATTTGGAACGGAGGGAGTATTTACTAAGTTGAATTTTGCCTTCTCCTCAGAGAACCAAACCAACACTCGAATTTTCTATCCGAGCCAACCAACACTTGGATTCCATCCAAGCAAACCGACAATTGGATTCCATCCAAACCAATTGACACTTGGGGATTCCATCCAAGCCTCTCAAGTGAACCGCCAATTCCCTTACCAAGGAAACCACCAAAACCAGTAACCAGAGAGCCATCTAATCAAGAAGAAGTCCAGGCCGCTCTTATCCGTGAGCACGACTAATATATCAGTTTTACACTTTGCAGAGATTGCACACTTTCACCACGAGCCATGTTCTCTCCATCACGCTTCACACTACCTAGATGCTTAGTGGGGTCACACTACAAGGCCTTTACAAAGTTCCTCCAAGCTTGTTCTACACATTCACTAAGGTTTCTACAGCTAACAATGGGTACCAACACCACTACAGAAGCCCCCTCTTGTGCCACAAAAACCAACCCGACGTAGCATAACTTGGAGCAAACTAATTATTTAGCTAAGTCATACCATATTGACCTCATGGATGCGCGATTAAGCCAGGTTACTTGTCCATGAACCGGCCCTTAGAATCCAAATAGGTATGAGCACAAACCCAAACCACCAACATCAACTGCCATACCATGGCATAAACCAACATCAACCAAACGGTCCATCCTGCCAGATTTGCCTACTCACCATGTTGCTACCACCAACGGATTACCAACCCATATAAAAGTTGCATAGATCATTAGTGAAAATTATATTGAACTCTTCCCAACTCATGACTGCAAAGCTAAGCATTCACTCCTACCCATCCAAACTGGGTTTCAAGGATGATATATATAACAAGTTCTAGTAAACCCTAATCATAGGATTCAAATATAGACTCTGTATGCAACTAATGGTCTAACTACTCTAACTCAAAGTAAAATAAAATAGGTGCAAGACGGTCAAGGACACTTGCCTTAGGCTTGGAAACACATACAACTCAGACACTTGGTCTTTAGGATTCACAAACACCTTTCCTTCCATCGCGACAACCTTCGGTCGCACAGACATACAAGCAAACATATACAAATAAATAAAAGCAGTACAACAAACATGGTAAACAACTTATGAAAAGGTGACTTACGCATAGGCCTTGTTTCTATGATCGCGTGAGCGCAAAAACTGCTGAAAACAAAGTTAAAACAAAGAAGTTATGGCCTTCAAAATACTAGGGACTAATCTGCAATTTTGAAAAAATATTTTATTTGGAAAATAGTCTATCTTCTTCAGCACGGAGGCGAGGCCCAAGGAGAGGGAGGGGCAGCACATGGTGCACAAGGGCAAGGGCGCCGCGGGGTGCGCAGGGGTGCAGCCATGGCCGAGTTGACCGTAAAATAAGAACAAGGGCTAGCATTGGAGGAGCTCGTCAGAGTTGAAAAGGAAGGGATGAGAAACGATGAAACGGTAATGGATTCGCAAAACAAAAGGCATGACAGTGTAGAGGACGAAGAGAGAAATCTCATGGTGGTCTCGAAATCTGCAGAAGACATCGAAGTGGGCTGAAAAAGCTCACTGAACTTTCACCGGAAAAGTTTGTTGGTGGAACTTCGACGTTAGATCTAGGGCAAGAGGGCGACTCGAGATATGGTTTGTACTTTCCGATCAAAGTGAGAAGGAGAACATCGGCATGTATTTATATGCACGGTTTGGGTCGGTTGAAAAATTAGGGTTTTGAAGAATTTTGGGATTTAATAAATTCCATGACTAAAAATAATTCCAAAAAATCTAGAATTACTGTTTTAGCCACAAAAAATAGCTCGGAGCTCAAAAAAATGCCCATAAAAATCTTGGAGGTAGATTGAAAGGTAAGAAACTCAATTAAAAGAGTTTGAGCTCATGAAAAGATTGTTGAGATGATAGAGAAAAAGGATTAAGCTCAAGGGGAAAGGAATTTAATTATAGAAAAGTCAAAAAAATTCCTGAAGACAAAGAAACGTCGCTCTAACGTATTTCGAAATCATTTGCACCCATAACACGAAATGCAATTAGCATGAATGCAACACCATTTCAAATTAAATTATAAAAGTTATTTAAAATTCACATTTTGTGTAGTTTTAAATTACTAAAAAGCCTAATTAGAGCTTAGAAATTTTAGAAACTATAAAATCATTATCTTTATTTAGTGTAAACTATTCACAACCCAAAAAATATAAATTTTGCGGTGTGACACCCTGGTTGCCTAAATCGCAGCATCCATCGACGATTCCTTGAGGACTTGTTCCTCTTTCTTTTTAGATAAGGGATATAAATATCCGGCCTCTACGTCCGGGGATGTACACAGCCAATTATTACAACGTCTTCGAAAAAAGATAGAGCAAACATGGTCGAAACAAATGACCATGGAACTAAAGCAAACAATAAAAATGTTTCCATCCTTGATTAGATACGTGTAAAGCAATTGTCTCCAATTTCTTGCTTAACACCGAGAGGATGTCTTTAGCTTGCTCATCACGCTGCAGTGGGGCCCAGAAGCGAAGCCAGAATGCTCCCCTGAAAATAACATAGAGTTAGTTTTGAGTTTGTTAAAAATAACATCATTCCGGCATCTCCAAATAGCCCAGCATATAGCAGACACCCCAGATCAAATTTCTAAGCTCCTTATGCTGATTATGGAGCCAAGTACCAAACATGTGGCCAATAGATCTAGGCGGGGTTAAATTAGTAGCAAAGAAAATTATCCTCCAGATTGTTTTGGATAAGGGACATTCGATGAATAAGTGTTGGATAGTCTCATTCATGTTACAACACGTACATTTCTGACTCCCTTTCCAGTTTCTCTTGGCGAGGTTATCCTTGGTTAGGACAACTCCTTTTTGAAGAAACCATAGAAAAATTTTGATCTTCAGAGGAATTTTAATTTTCCAAAGTTTCTTATGGAGGAATGGTGTTTGTGTATCCATAAGATGGAGATACAACGAGCGGACAGAAAATAATCCGGATGTAGTCAAGTTCCATTTAAAATAATCGGAGCCATCCACCAATTCCACATTAGAGACTTTTGCTACAAAATTAAGCCAATCTAGAAGTTTATTACCCACCAGTGCCCTACGAAAAGAGATATTTAGGGGACAAGCGGACATCACCTTCGAGACAGTTGCGTGACGGTCGCGCACTATATTATAAAGAGAAGGGTATGTAACTTTTAGAGGCTTATCACCTACCCATGTATCCTTCCAGAAACGCGTATTGGTCCCATCTTTAATATCAAAGGAACCTTTGGCAAGTACCTCATCTTTGATGCGCATGAGGCCTCTCCAAAAATGCGAATCATGGGGTTTAGCTGTCACTTGAGTAAGTGATTTCGAATTCAGGTATTTGTTTGTTAAAAGGGACTGCCAAATGCCCTCCGTGTTTAGTAGATTAACCAACCACTTTGCCAGTAAGCACTTATTTTGCAGTTGTAAATCCAGGATACCTAGTCCTCCCTGGTCCTTTGGACGACAAATAATGTCCCATTTGACAAGTCTATATTTATGTTCATTTGTAGAGCCTTGCCAGAAAAATCTTGATCTGAAATGATCGAGGTTTTTGAGTACTCCTTTAGGAATCTCAAAGAAAGACATCATAAACATGGATAGACTGCTTAAGACTGAGTTAAGGAGGACTAATCTTCCTCCATAAGACAAGTTTTTTGCTTTCCAGCAAGATAATTTCTGCTGAAAACGTTCTTCAACCTTTCTCCATTCAGAGTTCAGGAGCTGTCTATGGTGCATTGGGATCCCTAGATAACGGAATGGATATTCCCCTGCGTGGCAGCCAAAGAGATTAGTATAATAAAGTTCCATCTCTTTAGCTGCCCCATAGCAGAAAATTTCACTCTTATGGAAATTGATCCTAAGCCCAGATAATTGTTCGAAAGCACATAGCAAAAGTTTTAGATTTTTTGCCTGTTCTGGGTCATGGTCAATAAAGATAATGGTGTCATCTGCATATTGTAGTATTGATAGACCATCATCAATAAGGTGGGGAATAACTCCTGTTATTTGACCATCGGCTTTTGCTCTGTTAATGAGAAGAGCTAACATATCAACAATGATGTTAAATAGGATGGGAGACATGGGATCGCCCTGTCTGAGTCCGCGTTTAGTTTGGAAGTATGGGCCAACATCATCATTGACTTTGATCCCCACACTTCCCCCGGAAACCATGCTTTCAACCCATCTACACCACTTGGGGGAGAAGCCTTTCATACGTAAGGTTTGCTGTAAGAAAGACCACTTTACTTTATCGTAAGCCTTCTTGAAGTCAATTTTGAAAATAATCCCATCTCTTTTTTTGGTATGTAACTCATGGATGGTTTCGTGTAAAATTACTACTCCTTCCATGATATTCCTGCCTGTCATGAAGGCAGTCTGCGTTGGGCTTACCACTGTTTTGGCCACCATATTAAGCCTATTCGTGCCCACTTTGGTGAAAATTTTGAAACTCACATTGAGGACACAAATTGGTCTATATTGCTGAATTTTTGTTTCATTTTCAATTTTTGGAATTAAGGTAATTATTCCAAAATTCAAGCTGTATAGATCAAGCGCTTCCCTATGGAGATCTGCAAAGAGTCGTAAAAGATCCTCTTTGATGATATCCCAAAACACCTGATAGAATTCCGCAGGGAATCCATCTGGGCCAGGAGCTTTATTATGCTCCATTTGGAAGACTGCATCCCTTACCTCAGATTCGGTGAACGGACTAATTAGGATATCATTTTCATCCGGGGATACTTGTGGAATATCTGAGATTAGATGTTCCATAAGTGTGATCTCAGAATGTTCAGGTTGCCCAAAAAGATTCTTATAATAATTTGTAATGTGGCTTTTAAGGCTAACGTCCCCAACTATAGTACCTTGATCATTCTCAAGTTTGTAGATATGTTGGTTACGGTGTTTCCCATTGGCCACTAGGTGAAAGAACCTGGTGTTAGCATCACCCTCCAGTAGCGTTTTAACTTTGGCACGCTCATACCATTTTAGTTCTTCTTCTCTCAAAAGACTAACTAAACGCTCTTTTAAATAGTGTTTAAGATTAATCTCTTGATCAGATAACTGAGTGATCTCAGCTTTCTTATCAATACCATCTAATAGAGCTAGCAGAGTCTTTTTTTCTTTTTTGTAAGACCCCGCGGTGTGTTTAGCCCAGCCTCTTAGATATTGTCTGAGCCTGCGGATCTTGAACTGCCAACGTTCCAACGAAGTGCCCCCAGCACATGGAGAAAGCCAGTTATGTGCAATCATATCATAGAAACCCTCACGAAGTAGCCATCCCCTTTCAAATTTGAAAGGACGGTTATTGGTGTGGTGGGTCGATGATCCGGTGTTAAGCACAAGGGGAGTGTGGTCGGAGATATTCCTGTCCCTAGGTTCGATTGTCGTCAACGGGTATTGATTTTCCCATTCAGTGCTGACTAGGACTCTATCTAATGTCTCAAAAGTTGGATTATCCCCCGGCCCCGCCCATATAAAATAGCGGCCTGACATGACAATCTCCTTAAGATCTAGAGATTCTATGACAGCATTGAAAAGATTAGGCCATTTAGCGTCAAAATCCCCTGAACTCTTGTCCTCTGGAGTACGCATTAAATTAAAATCCCCTCCTACTATATATGGAAGAGTTTCTTTAGAACAAGTGTTTGCGAGCTCAACTAGGAAGGCACTCTTGTTTTGGATTTGAGCTGGCCCATATACAGTGTATAGTATGAATTTGAAGTCATCTGATTTACATCTGAGGGTGAATTTTACATAAAAGTCACCCTCGTCGATGGCTCCAATATAAAAAACCTTCAGGTCCACACCTAGCAAAATACCCCCTGACCTACCGTGAGGTGCCATGGTGTGCCAAATAAAATCATGCCCTCCAGATTTTTGAGGACATGATCCGGGAAAGAGTCCCGTCCAGTCTCGGATAGAGCAATAAAATCCGCCAAGAATCTGTGTTTAGCCAAGTCTGCAAGACCTCTGCTATTCCAGAATACTCCTTTCATTTTAGAATAATTTTAGGAGTCTTAGGCTTTTTGGGAAGTTTGCCCTTGCCACTATTCTTGGCGTTATTAAATTTTTTCTTTCGACGGAGAGGAGAGAGATCTATGATTTGATCATTCTCCGTGTCTAGCATATCCTCATTTAGATTACCACACGCGTGGCTGAGAACTGCCTCAATTCGGTCTTCCTGCTCAGCATCATTGTGCAAGCCACAATATTTATTTTTGGTCATGTTCTTTTTCTGCTTAGCACAAAGAACTAACCTATCCACCTCCAGGTTGATGCCTACCCTACCAAGGTTTGAGATAACTTTCGAATCTGGGAAGTTAGAGAAAGAATTACCTGGGTCGAGGTTCTTCTTTGCCGCCAACCATTCGGCCTTGTGTAGGGTGTGTACGTCCGCCACCGCTGCGGTCCTGATGCTCTGGCGCAGCTCTTTTTTGGGTGCAGCCGGAACTGCAAGCGCTGCGATCCTGATGCTCCGGCGCAGCTCTTTTTTGGGTGCAGCCGGAACTGCAAGCGTCGTGGCAGTCGGAGAGGTGGTGGCACTGCCCGGTGGGGAAGCATCAGTGGTGAGCGGCGAGATTACAGCAGCAGCGGCATCGCCCCCCACAGCAGCTGCGTCATCGGCGCCCACCAGCGCCTCTGGTACGTCCGGGGCAGGAGCGACAGCAGTCGCAGCGCCTTCTGCGCCCGACCAGCCCTCGGCCTGGACCGTGTCCTGGCGCTGCTGGTCGGAGGGGGCGCTGACAGCAACCTGGCACAGCCGGTCAGTGGCCAGCACGGTTTTGGGCGAACCCCATTCGCCATGCCTGGCTGGTCCTGTCCCTCACGGGGCGGGGGGTATGAGTCGTTTCGATCCCCCATAGCCCGACGACTCGGTGGCGTCCTCCTCGGTGCAGTCCACCAGCTCAGCCCGCACCGCGTCCTGGGGAGCGGGAAGTGGTAGCAGCGTTGTGTCATCGACCAGCATGGGTAGGGAAGATTTCCCAACCGCCTGGCCCTGCAGGTCAGCTGCCATCGCGGGCTGGTGGGCTAGGGTGGATGTGGATCCCCCCAGCGCCGCGATGAGCAGATCAGCGTCCTCCTCCGCGCCTCCCACAGGGACCTCCGCCGCTTGTGCAAAAATAGTGGGCGCAAAAAAATTGTTAGAAGAATTCACTAGCATATTATAATTGGCCAATTCTTCATCCGTCAGAGGGGAGTAGGACTTCCGTGCAGACCGATCATCCGCATCAAGCATGACTTTGGTGCTGATCTCCTGCAGCAATTGTTCACATGCCAAGTCAATAGCCTCATGCACCAAAGAGGCTTGCTGCTGGGGGGGCAAATTATGAGATGAGGGTCGCTGTGATTTTTCAATTGTATTTTCAGTGGACGGGTGTGGGGGAGCACCCGCATCTTCCATCTCGCGTTCCCTGTCTGGCAGGTCATCTTCACTGTCTCCTAACAGATCGTCGTCCTCTGGATTAACAGTCTTCCCCTGTGGAGCCTCTTCCAGCTGGAAGTAAAGACGGTAAATGCCGGTGCCCGCACAGACATCAGCTAGCTTAGGGATTTTTTTTAATATCCATCACCGCCACCTGGATGCGAACCTGCCCAGTTTCCTGAAGATGCGCCATATCCACTTTTTGAGTCGCCCCAATGATGGACCCAACAGCCCACAGAGGAAGGAAAGAGCGTAGTGCCCTTGGAACTCTTGTCACGGTCACCCAGACTTGGTCCAACAATTTGATGGGTTGGACATCATCCACAAATTCTTCAAAAACCAGAATGCCCTCTTTGTTTTTTGTGGTAATGGTACGAATAGCTATCATACGCTCCAGTTCTTCCTTGCTTGGAAAAGGGACAACAAAAGATTTGCCCCCTATCCTTTGCACCTCCCAATCCCAGCGCACCGGAATCATTCTAGCCAGTTCCGCTTGCAGCAATTGAGCGGACACATCACCTGCTTCCACAGTAATGAGGGCAGCTTCGGATGCTTGAAAGGTGTCCACAATTTGGCTGTTCCTTGCTGACTGGATCTGAAAGAAACCCATCCCATCCTCAGCAGCGCCGCAATAGGCGACCGTTGGCTTGGGACCCCGAAGCAGTGGACATTGGTTGGTAAAGTGTTCCTCAGTGCAGATGACACAGTCCCGCTTCACTGTCTGGTCCCTGCGCTTCCTCTTCTTGTCTTGGGTATCATCAATAGTTGCCGCACCCCCGGCCGTCTGCTGGCCATCATCGCTCTGGACAGCAAGGTTGGGCGGCGGTCTTGAGTTACCGCGGCCGCGCCCACGTCCCTCAGTGCCAGCACCACCAGCAGGATGAGGACCGCCGCGACTCGTGCTCCCGGCCGTGGCAAGACCGCCACGTCCCCGTTGCCCGCGATCACGCTCCTCGTGACCAGCAGCCGGAGCTTGGCCGCGACCACGACGACGATTAGAAGGGGCACCGCTGATGGTGGCATCCCGATTCCACTTCCTCCCACCGAAGCCACCCGCCATCAGCACGTCCTGGTATGATCTCGGTGGGGCAGCGTCGATGAACGGTTTGACGAGGCGCCTCGTCGGTCCTCGCAAAATTGCCGGCGGCGTCGGATTGCGAGGTTTTGGAGATGGGTGCAGCGCAGCGGCGGTGTGACAGAGAATCGGCCTGACTAGTCGACGTTTAGGGCCAAAGAGCCGCACCCCGTGGGACTGCTCGACCTGTTGGCCCACTGCCCAGGTCGAGTTCTGCAGAGCCACGAGCCTGGTCGAGACCCGATGCAAGTGACCGGTTCGCTGATCCAATTTTTGAAATCCCGAGACTTTCGGATCCTGGACGCGAGGTCCCCGGTGTTGGACAGCGCCTGGATGGCGGCGCCGTCGTCGATCGTCGGCCTCCAATGCCGGCAGGATGTAGTCACCAAATGTATTTGCCGGCGTGATCCTTGGCGGAGGGAGAGGCCCGTGCCACGCCTTCTTCCCTGGAGCATGCGGTGGCCGCAGAGGCAAAGCCGCGGGTGGCACATCGGAGCCCGTCAGAGAACCCCCGGCAGATGATTGCTTAGGAAACGACGGGCGAGCCACGTCGATGGAAGAAGCCGATTCTTGTTGCTGCAGCGATCCGGCGTCTGGGCGCCATGCAGGGACGTCCGCATCTCCCAAATCCTCGCACTCCGAGTCGTAGTCTGGGGCCCAAAATCTTCCCGATACCGCGCCAAGTTCAGAGAGATGAGGTTCCTTTGCCGTGATTCTCCGTAGTGCCATCCGAACCGATGGCGCTAACAGCGGAGGGGCCATTCCCCATCGAGGACTCGCCGGAGCTTGGTGGCGTCGAGAGGCCTGCCGTCGATCACCTCCAGGATCCCACGATCGCAGAGATGGACCCGTCGATCACCGTGGCTAGGAAATATTAGTGTTCTCTCATCGGGTTTGGATGGAGAGTTACATGGATAGTCTAGTAATAAGGAACGGATGGGCCGATCTTATGGACAACAGGACTTGTTCCTCTTGGCATCATGGTTCTGCTGATGGTCAGCAAGTCATGCATAGGAAGCTCATGCCACACAGTCTCCTAGGGCCAGCACCAGCGATCTCTCTGCTGCCTGATTGACACTAATCCGTCGAGCACTTATCTTTTTGTTTTCCATCTCGTTTTCAGATGTGTCTACCTGGCCGCTCCGTTGTCGTATCTAGCCCAAGCCAAGATATGGCAGTTGTG